>NW_021145311.1:186055-200000 GCF_002837175.3 Physeter macrocephalus
CGTGTCCCCTGCATCGGCAGGCGGACTCTCAACCACTGCGCCACCAGGGAAGCCCACTTGAACCATTTTTAAGTGTACTGTTCAGTGGCATTAAGTACATTCACATTGTTGTGCAGCCATCCCCACCATCCATCTCCAGAATTTTCTCGTTTTCCCAAACTGCAACTCTGTCCCCATGAAACACTAACTCCCCACTCCCTTCTCCCTCCAGCCTTACGAATTTTAAGTGGGACAGGAAGCCATCAGAGAGTTATAAGCAGGGGACATGATCTGATTTCATTTTAAGAGATCACTTTAGCATTATGTCACTACAATTCACAACTCTTCCGGCCCATGTTGATTAAGCACGCCCTGTGTGCTGGGCTCTGGGGATAGAACAATGAACAGGACAGACCCCCTGTCCCCCGCTTATCATGGGGAGACTGATTTAAACAAAGAAACACAAAACACCATGACGGCATCTAGCAACTCCTCCTGTACCTGTGTGTCTGTTTTTTCAGCTTGATTGAAATATACTTGACATATAACATTGTGTAGGTTTCTGGTGCATATCTTGATGATTTGATACATTTGATATATATTGAAAGATGATTATCACAATAAGGTTGACACATCCGTTAGTTCACATAGTTACTTTGTGTGTGTGTGGTAAGAACATTTAAGATCTACTCTCTTAGCATCTTTCAAGTATACTGTACAGTCTCCTTAACTAATTACCATGCTGTACATTACATCCTCAGGACTTATTCATCTTATAGCTGGGAGTCTATATCCTTTGACCAACATCTCTCCCTTTCCCTCACCCCCCAGTCCCTGACAACCACCATTCTACTCTTGGTTTCTATGAATTTGGTTATTTTACATAACTGAGATCACCCAGTATTTGTCTTTCTCTGCCTGACTTATGTCGCTTAGCATAATGCCCTCAAGTTTCATCCATGTTGTCCCAAATGGGCAGGATTTTCTTCCTTGTTATGGCTGAATTATATTCCATTATACATATATACACCACATCTTTTCCATGCATCTGTGAATGGACACTTAGGTTGCTTCCATGTCTTGGCTATTGTGAATAGTGCTGTAATGAACATGGGAGGGCAGATATCTCTTCAAGATACTGGTTTCATTTCCTCTGGATACATAACCAGAAGTGAGATTGCCAGATCATATGGTAGTTCTATTTTTAATTTTTTTTTTTTGAGGAAACTCCCTTCTGTTTTCCATAGCGGCTGCACCAATTTACATTCCTACCAGCAGTGCACAAGTTTTCCCCTTTCTCCACATCCTCGCCAACACTTCTTATCTCTTGTCTTTTTTTTTCTTTTTTTATCTCTTGTCTTTTTGATGAAGCCATTCTAACAGGTGTGGGTGACATCTCGTTGTGGTTTTGATTTGCATTCTCCTGATGATTAGTGATGTCAAGCACCTTTTCATGTACCTGTTGGCCATTTGTATGTCTTCTTTGGAAAAACGTCTACTCAGGTCCTTTGCCTGTTTGTGTGTGTGTCCGTTTTTGTGTGTCCATCTCTGCAGATATGTTGTTCTCTCTCCTGTGTGTCCTGCTCTGTCTGTGTCTCTGGGTCTGTCTATGTATTTTTCCCTGTCTCTTTGTCACTATGTATGTCCGTGTATTTCACGCAGGTGGTTATCTGTCTTTCTTTATCTGTGCCGGTCTATGCCAGCCTGTGTTTCCCTCTCAGCCCATATGTCCAGTAAGACAGAATGCTTAGTCATCCTCACAGCTGAATAAGGACAAAACCCTTCAGAGATTGGGCTGGGCAAAAGAGGCCGTAGCCAGGCATGCAGATAAAGATAATACATCACACCTGAATGTTTAGAACTCAACAAGAATTTAAGCACTGAATAGCCAAACCTGTGAGATACAGTCAAACAGTTCTCAGAGGGAAGTGTGAGCCTTCAAATGCACTTATTAGGAAATGAGAAAAGTCCAAAACAAACAGCACATCAGCTTCAGCTGAAGAAAGAAAGAATGGAAGGGGCTCTCGGAGACTGAGTTCAGCTTCACGGATAGGGAAACTGCGGCCAAGAAAAGTTAAGCCACTTGCCCAAGTTCACAAAGCAGAGCAGTCACAGAAGAGCTGGGATTCAGAACCAGGTTTAGTCCCTCCCAAACCATTGTTCAAAGACTGTGGAGACTTTTGGCATCACTTGCTTTTGAATTCTTTTTTTTTAAATTATTTTATTAAAAAAAATAAGAATATAAGACAAGTGTTTTTTTGTTCTCTTCACTGAGCTTCCTGGTTGCTCAAATTTATTATAAATACTACCTCTTGCTCAAAGAGTTGTCTCCATCTCCCAGGACAGACTAGCGCCTTACAAACTTGACCCTTGATTCCTAGATTGGAGGAAGTGGGGGCTCAGCCTCAGAGACTCTTGGGTACCCACTCCCCAAAAGCAGGACTCAGGGGAAAGAAAAACTAGGTAGAAACAGGCTCGAGAAGGTGGTGGGCAGCCCACCTTCTGTCCTCCCCCTGCCAGGAAGCAATTTTGCAATCCTGACCCCTCCCTTTCCCCTAGGGAAGGGCTCAGGTCCAGCCCCTAGCGGGAACAGGATGTGGGTGGAGACTTCCCCATGGCTGGTGCCCCTGTCCCCAGCCCAGGCAGGTATAAGGCCACCTTGCCAGACCAAGGGAACCTGGATCAAAAAGAGAGAGGCCGCCATGTCCTCTTGGAGCCCAGAGCGAAAACAGAGGTAGGTCCCCACCCCGCCCAGCCTGGGCAGGCCCGGACACCAGGCAGTGCAGAGATCCACGGACTGAAGTCACAGGGCCAGACGTAGGCCTGCAGGCTGGAACAGACTGACACTCAGGCTCTATCTATGGACAGACTCCTTCCCATACACACACTTACTGCAGAAGGCCCAGGTGGTCCACGGGCTGTAGTAACCAAGGATGTTCAGGTGGTCTCTAGGGCTTCTGGGCTAGGGCATTACTGCTGGAGGGACCGGGAGGAGCAGAATCCCCAGCCTCGAAGGGTTCCAGTACCAACTGTAAATCTCACCATCCCAAAGCCAAATGCCTGCCTCCAGACCTGTACAAGCCAGGATGCACTTTTCATGCTCAGAGTCCTGTTTGTATCTGGAGTCCTGGGTTGCACCCCAGAACTTTGGAGCAAGATGGGGCTGGGCACAGATAACCTAGACAGGGCTAGACAGAAAAAGGAGCAGCCCAGAGGGGGAAACTGAGAATTCTGCTTGAGAGGGTCAGAGAAAGCTTTGTGGAAAGGGGGGCCATTGGAGCTGGGGTTTTGCAGGATGAGTAAGAGTTCATAGGCTCCGCCTTCAAAACATGGAGCCAGGGAGACAAGAAATGACCCAGAAAACAAGTGAGAGCAGAAGAAATTAGCAAGTTGGACTGCAAATAATTAATAGTCCACTGGGGCTGGGCTGACAATGGGGAAGGGTAGTTAGTATGTAGGGGTCAGACTAAGAAACTCAGGTTTCATAGAATTCTTCCTGGAACGGGAGCTACTTCTGGCAGCTGTTGCGGGGTGGGGGGTTGAGGGTGGAAGCCAGGAGAGGAGGAGGAGGGGACTACTACACTAGTCCAGGCCAGCAATGAGGTGGCATGGTCCAGGGTGGTGAAAGTAGAGGTGGGAAGAAGCAGGCAGATTCTGGGTATATTTTCACTTTGCTGGGTATATAATATCATTATTTTGACTTATTAAGCACTTTCTGTCATTGCCTGCAGCCCAGTAGGCTGGGACTCCCATCTTTCTAGAATCCTCTTCCTGCTGCTGTTATTTGTGGTCTCAGCCCAGGGGGTCACCCCTAAACCAGACGCCTGCCTGGTGTCCCACTCGGGTAACGGCAGCTCCGTCTCCTGCCAGCCACCTGCCAGACTCCCCCACTACTTCCCAGCTGACACCGTCTACCTGGCCGTGGAGTTCTTCAACCTGACTCAGCTGCCTGCCAACACCCTCCAGGGCATCCCTAACCTCCAGGAACTGCACCTTTCCAACAACCAGCTGGACGACCTCTCCGCCAAGTTCCTGCTGCCTGTGCCTCAGCTAAAGGTGCTCGACCTGACTCTCAACGCCCTGACCCGGCTGCCTCCTGGCCTCTTCCAGGTCTCAGCCGCCCTCCACACCCTGGTGCTGAAGGAAAACCAGCTGAAAGTTCTGGAGGCCTCGTGGCTGCACAGCCTGAAAGCCCTGCGGCATCTGGACCTATCCGGTAACCAGCTCCAGGCGCTGCCCCCTGGGCTGCTGGCCAGTTTCACTGACCTGCTCATCCTTGACCTTGGCAATAACCAGCTGCAGACTTTGCCCCCTGACCTTCTGAGTGGCCCCTTGAGGTTGGAACGGCTGCACCTCGAGGGCAATAGGTTGCAGGAGCTCGGAGAGGGCCTTCTGGTGCGCCAGCCAAAACTGCGCTACCTCTTCCTGAACGACAACAGGCTGGCCACGGTGGCAGCCGGCGCCTTCCAAGGTCTGCAGAAACTGGACATGCTGGACCTCTCCAACAACTTGCTGACCACCGTGCCCGAGGGGCTCTGGATGTCCTTGGGGAAGGCTGCCGGGAACATGAAGGACGGCTTTGACCTCTCAGGTAATCCCTGGATCTGCGACCAGAAACTGGACGACCTCTTTGAGTGGCTGGTGGCCAACGAAGACAAGATGTTCTTCCACAATGACACACGCTGCGCTGGCCCTAAAGCCTTGAAGGGCCAAATGCTCCTAGCGGTGGCCAGGTCCCCTTGAAGCCTGGGGCTGGGGGCGGGGTGGGGAGGCAAGGCTCGGCAGGATGCCGCACCCCACTTAGCAAATAATCCCACCTTCTAAGGGTGAGGCTGGGCTTCCCATAGTTGCCGGGACCTGTTTCGCCCATGTTGCCCCAAACACACCTCGGGCTCTACCTGCTTCCTTGCCTCTGCTCAAGCTGTATCCTATTCCAGAAATCTCTTTCCCCTATTTCCCAGGCCTCTTGGTCTCTGGCTCCTCCAACCTGTCCTGGCCACACTGAGGTTGGCTCAATCTGGCTCTGTCTCCCCCAGTTTCAGGGGTTCTCTGAGTGCAGGGCCTGGGGCTGGGTTCCCTCTTACTCAGCATCACTCGGTCTGAGGTCAGACTAGAAGGGGTTAATAAATAACTGTTGAACAGAACTGGATGTATTCTTTGTGCTCCTTGCATTCTCCCAAGGCGAATTCCTAGGTCTCCAGAATGAAGCAGAAGGAAAGGAGACGCATGCCATGAAATCCCAAATGGATAGCAATTGAGATCTGATGGCTGTGCCTGCTCCTTCCCCTTTCCCCATCCTTGGATTTAACTGGAAATAAAACCCTGACCATTGCCCAAGGTGTCGTTTTACCAGTGGATTCCTTCCAGAGCTTGTGTCCTGGGGAAGGTTTAAATTAAACCAGATTGCTTCAGGGCTCCAGACAATTTTTCATGCTGGCCTGTGATAACCAGGGGAGCAGCTGCCCAGGACGAGCATGGGCAGGCTGGATGGGGCTGAACAGCTGGGCAGAGGCCCTGGGGGCTGTGTTTTCACAGCTCCAGAACCTCGGGGCCGCCTTCCAACACAATGTTGGGCATGGTGGGGGTCGAGGTCAGATGGGGGGATCCCTGGGATGTTTGGGGCATGCTCGGTTTTTGCAGCTCCCTGGAAGGAGAGTCATGTCCACGTTGGTGGTCATTCCAGGTGTGGTGATGAAAGCCAGGGTTCTGCAGTCTGGCAGAGCTGGGTTTGAATCAGATTCCTCAATCGCTAGGCGACGCAGGGCAAGTGGTTTAAGTATTCTGAGCCTCACTTTGCTCATCTGTAAAATGAGGATCCAAGTGAATGGGCCGGCCTGTCTTCCGGCTTAGTTAAGCGGCGGGTTTTAAAAAGTAAAAAGACCTTGAGGACTTGCCCAAGGTCACTGGGCGAAGCGGTGGGGGGCTGTGATCGCCCTCCACCGTCTCTTCGGCAACAGCAGTGAGGGTGACAGGTGGCCAAACTTAGCCAAGGAAAGTAGCTGAATCCTTGGCATACAGCGTCCCCAAGTTGCTGTGGCAACCGCGGGGCGCTCTGGGAGCCCCTGGGTAGGGCGAGGGGGCCAGGAGCCCCGCCCCGGGCACGCCCCCTCAGTCCTCTCCCTATTGGTCGGTCCCCGAAGGTCCCGCCCCCAAGTCACTATAAGGCGGGCGGGGAAGGCTGCGGTCGGAGACTGGAGCTTAAGTCTGGGGGTCTGCCGCAGCACCTGAGGGCTGAAGCTCAACGCGCCCGGGTGAGTGCCTCTCGGGTGGCGTTCAGGAGTGCCCGGCAGACCCGGGGGCGCGGTGGGTGGGTGGGAGGGCGAGAGTCCAGCGGCTTGGGGAGAGGAGTGGTGTGACAGGCCGGAGCAGGTGGCTGAGACCCTTGGCCTAGTTGGCAAAAGCTCAGGACCCAGTTGGGAGAGGACTAGGGTTCTGAGGGCGCTGGGTGCGGACGGGGGAAGAACTGCAGGCGGGGAGTCTGAGGTCGAAGTCCCACTCTGAGTCTACTTAGCTGAGTGACCTTGGGCCCACCATGGACTTGCTGTGTGCTTTAGTCTCCCTGCGTGTCAGACTGGACTGTGGGTTTACTGGGATTCTGCGGCAACCACCTGCACCCCCGCAGGGGGCTGCTTGCACGGTTCCATCCCGGGCCAGGGCAACAGGTATCTTCCTAACTGCAGCGGAGGCAACAGCCCACACAGGTGAAGGCATTTGCCCAAAGTCAACACAGCAGGTAATGGCCAGACTCGAACTCAGGTGTCTCTCTGCCCAGAGCCCATGCTTTGAATCACTGCAGGGCCTCCACTTTGTCAGAGGTTCTATACTATGCACCTGCTGTGTGCAGAGCCCTGTGCGTGCATTGTCCCTGCCCAGGGCGCTCTGAGGTAGGCATTATCGTTACCTCATTTTGCAGATGAGGAAACTGAGGCCCCAAGAGGGAAGGAGACTTGTCCGGGTCACCAAGCCCAGCCAGACAGAACCCAGGGCCTGGGCGGGAGCCGGGAGGGCTGGCGTGCAGGGGCCCGTCACTCTGTCCTGCCCCCAGGGTGACCCTGTTTGCAGTAGGCATGTCAGAAGACGAGGCGGCTCAGGCCCCCAGACCCAGCTTGTGGGAGCAGGACCAGCAGGTAAGGGGCTGCACCTCCCATGGAGCTTGGCACGGGAGGAGGTGGGGGGGCAGTCCCTCCTGGGACAGTTTCAGACTGGGTCCCCATGCCCTTGCTTCGAGCACCTTACTCTGAGGGCATTTTGGAGCATGGTTGGGGGAGGCACATTCTACCCATTTCCCAGAGGGGCAAAGTGAGGCCCAGGGAAGGGTGTGTCTCTCCAGACACTCGCAGCCAGCTTACCTGGCCTCTGCCCAACTCTCTCCCACTCCTATCTCTCCTATCTTCTACGTGTATCTCTCTGTTTCTGTGTCCACTATCATGGCATTCTTAACAACAACAAAAATAATAATAGCAATAACAGCCTATACTCTGCATCATTCCCTGTTCCAAGCGCTTCACATATTGTACTCCTTGAATCCCCATCACAGCCCTAGAAGCCCATTTTACAGATAGGGAGACTGAGGCACAGAGCAGTTCACACACTTGCCCAAGCTCACACAGCTTGGAAGTGGAGAACCAGAACTGAACGCAGGTGGTCTTGCTCCAGAGTCTGTGCCCTTAATGACCAGACACTAATGGCTCTTCCCTCAAGGAGACTGAGTCTTTTCAGAACCGGTCCCGCTCTGTGTATGCTGTTGAGAACAGGAGCTCTAGGCGCACCTCGGTGTGGGTGTCCATTGCCTGCACGCAGCTGTGCTCAATACACTTCCCCCCCCACCCCTCTCACCTGCCCCTCGTCCCAGCCCAGAGAGGGTGAGTGGGCTCTCTAGCATGTGGCTGAGCCCCCCGCCTCCACCTGGGACCCCTCTGATGCCACCCCTTCCTGCAGAGCATGGTGCAGCGTGTGGTGGCCCTGCCTCTGGTCAGGGCTACGTGCACCGCGGTCTCCAATGCTTACAGCGCCGCCAAGGACAGGCACCCGCTGCTGGGCTCCGCCTGCCGCCTGGCTGAGCACTGCGTGTGCGGCCTGACCACACGTGCCCTGGACCACGCCCAGCCGCTGCTCAGCCACCTGCAGCCCCAGCGTGAGTCCCCCTGGCCAGGGTCCTGGGTCCAGTGGTTTGTCCTACTGCCCCACCCTCTCATGCTCCATCTGCATGACAGGTGCTGCAGTGGACCCCCTGAGACAGGTGTCCCTCTGCAGTCTCACCTATGCTGTGTGCCTTTACTCTGTCCACCTGCCTGTCCCCCATCCACCTGTGTCATCCCCTCTCTTGGGCCTTCTGCCTGTGCCATCTCACCCTCCATTCTCTGCCTGTCCTGTGCCCCATTCTACCTGCATCCCTCCTGCCCTCTGTCTCTGCTTATTTGTCCCTCTGTAGTTTGATCGCCTGCCCTTAGCTGTTTCCTTGGGGCCCCCCTCCTTTTGTTCCCACCTTGTCTGTCTCACTGCCCTCCTCCCTTTGGCTAGCCTGATGTGCCTTGGGTCCCTTTGCCTGTCCCGTCTCCCTCCCCTGTCTGCCCCTTCCTCCACCCCTCCTGAGCCTGTGACCAGCTCAGGGGATCCAACCTGGCAGTGGGGTTGGGGGACAGAGAGACCCTCGGCCTCGCATCTGACTGAGGAAGGGGATCACCTGAGGGTCCCAGCCCAGGGCCTCGCCTGCCTCCTTCTCAGCCGGCTTGTGTGACCTTGAGTCTGCTCGCTGGGGCGTCTGAGCTGGACATGGGTGAGGAGTCACCTTGGTGCTGGCAGCAGCGGTGGCAGGGCGGAGGCGGGAAGGGCAGAGAGGCAGGGTCCAGCCTGGTGGCTCACCCACACGCTCAGGGTCCCGGCCCCTTACAGGGGGCCAGCCAGGTGCCCCCTCTGTCTTTCCCTCCGCGTGTGTGTGTGTGTGTATGTGTGTGTGTCTCCTTTTTTCTCTGCCTCTCCCTCCAGCATCCCCTCCCTCTCTGTCCCTCTCTGTCCCTCTCTCCCTCTCTCCCTCTCTCCCTCTCTCCCTCTCTCCCTCTCTCCCTCTCTCCCTCAACATCTCCCCAATTCTCGCTCGCTGCCTCTCTGTCTCCAGTGGCCACAGTGAACGATCTCGCCTGCAGGGGCCTGGACAAGCTGGAGGAGAAGCTGCCCTTTCTCCAGCAACCTTCAGAGACGGTACCCAGCACCACCAGATTGTGGGGAAGCTGTAGGGGGTGGAGGTGGCAGCGAGAAACGCAGCCTGAACACCTGGGCCAGCTGGACTCCAGGACCCAGTCAGGCTTTGGTCAACTGGAACAAGACAGCAGCCAGATGAAAATAATTGACACCCGTGTTTACTGAGCACATAATACGTGCCAGCTGGTGCTGGGAATCCCTTCAGCAACCCCGTGAGGAAGATTTGATTTCCCTCCATTTTATAAGAGGGGAAATTGTGGCCCAGAGCCAAACAGGGGCCAGGGGTCCTTGCCCCGCAGCCCCAGGGAGCTGGGGGCAGGGGAGGGGAGCCGGAGACCTACAGCAACTGGAGCTGGGCTTCTTCCGCCAGGTGGTGACCTCGGCCAAGGACGCGGTGGCCAGTGGCGTGACAGGCGTGGTGGGCCTGGCTCGGCAAGGCCGCCGCTGGAGTGTGGAGCTGAAACGATCCATGAGCCACGCCGTGGACGTAGTGCTGGGCAAGTCGGAGGAGCTGGTGGACCACTTTCTGCCCATGACTGAGGAGGAGCTTGGTAAGGCCAGAGCCCTCCCCGCTCGCCCCTGAATCCTCCTACCCATCCCTGGAGGTTACGGATCAGAGAGGTCCCGGCCTCACAAGGCCACACAGCAGATCAGTAGGGAACATGGAGCTCCAGCCCAGGCCTGACCTCCCCCAACCCGCATCCTACTAGAAATCTGACTGCCCAGAGCCCCAAGAGCCCAAGAGTATATGGGGCTTATAGACTTGAGGGCCATGGCCTCCAGCTGGTGGCCCTCCATACTGTAGTATTTGGCCTGTGCAATGCCTTTAAAATGGTTTAATTCATCACATGCATTTAAAAATCAGGTTTTGCCCTACAAATCCTGATTTCTAACTTGCCTTGGAAAATCAGACATTTGGGTTGAATGGCGTCCTCCCCTTTACGTGGTTCCCTTGAACCCCACCATTCTCCAGTGTTCTGCATCTAGCCCGTTGACCCTGGAGACAATCTGACTTCCAAATCCTGCTTTATGGCACTAGAGGAACATGGGGCGTGCCCCTCCTTCGCAGAAAGGCTGTGAGCCATTTTTGAAGCACCTTCTGTGGGCCAAACACTTGTAAGCGACTCTTTCATTATTATAAGCTCCATTCACAGGTGAGGAAAATCGAGGTAAAGAGACCCGGGATTCGCACCGAGGCAGTCGGTAAAGTGGTTACGAGTGCCTGGGTTCGAATCCCGGGTCGGCCTCTTGCACCCCGTGGGACTTCACCTCTCTTTATCTTGGGTTTCCTCATCTGTAAATAGAGCTAATAATAGTGCCTACATTGTAGGGCTTGGGGACGGTCGCATGAATTGATATTGTAGAGGGGAAATATACAAGCTGTGGGAGCCCCGGGGCGTGTCCACCCAGAAGCGGAGGGCGTGGCCACGCTGACTCCCCTCCCCATCCCGTCCTCCAGCGGCGCTGGCAGCGGAGGTTGAGGGCCCGGAAGTGGGCTCCGTGGAAGAGCAGCGGAGACAACAGGGCTACTTTGTACGCCTGGGTTCCCTGTCGGCGCGGCTCCGCCACCTGGCATATGAGCACTCTCTGGGGAAACTGAGGCGGAGGAAACACCACGCCCAGGACACGCTGGCCCAGTTGCAGGAGACTCTGGAGCTGGTGAGAGCCCTCTGCCTGCCCCCCTTTCCCACCCCGCGATGCAGGGCAGCACGCGTGGATTGAGTGCCCGCGGACTACCTGCTCCCCTGCTAGTCTGAAAGGGGGAGGCGGAACCGTGTATGTGCAGGGCTGGGGCAGAGGAGGGACCCGGGGCTGGAGGCATTCAGTGGGGCTCAAGGCTCAGCCTGGGGAGGCAGGAAGAGGTATTGTGGAGGAGGGGAAGTTATAGGCGGTTAAGATGGATGGGAAGAGAGTGAAGGTACCTCTTCCCGGGCTCTCCCATCACCAATCACAATCTTCCCAGCCTTTAGGTTCTAGCTGATAACCCAGCTTCTTTCCCCGTTGTGCATCGCTCTCTGCTCCAAAGGAACATAACAGCTCCTGTTTTCTGGGTTTGATGAGTTCAGACGCCCCTAACCTGCTCCTCCTGCATTCCTCTCCCCATCTCAACTGATGACAGCCCTGTCCTTCCAGGGCCTCAGGCCAAAACCTGGGAGTCACCCTCAACTTCCCTCTTCTCCTCCTCTCCCACATCCGACATATCAGCCGGTACTGTTGGCTCTGCCTTCAAAGTCTACCCAGAACCCGCCCACATCTCCTCCTTCCTCTTTGCTCCACCTGGGTCCAGCCCCGATGATTACTCAACCTGGTCCTGCTTTCCCATCCTGGACCCCACAGTCTGTCCTTCCTGAAGCAGCCACCAGAGGGCACCTGTGAGCACCGGAGTGGGCTAGTTTCACTGAGCAGAGTGTCCTCAAGGTTCATCCATGTTGTAGCGTGTTTCAGAATTTCCTTCCTTTTTAAGGCTGAATAACAGTCATCCCTCAGTATCTGCGAGGGATTGGTTCCAGGACCCCCCACGGACATCAAAATCCGAGGATGCTCAAGTCAATTCTGTAAAATGGCGCAGTTCTGCATCCATGGATTCAACCAACTGCGAATCTTGGTTGAATCCGCAGATGCAGAACCCGCGGATACGGAGGGCAGATTGTGTTCTACTGTGTGGATCACAGTTTATTTCTATTAATCTTCTAATACCTGCCCTGTCCTGGGCACTGAAGGCACAGTGGCCCCCTCAGGACACTCACAGTCCAGTAGGGGGACTAGGGTCATGATGGGAGAGCATGCTGGGTTCTGTGGGGCCCGGAGGAGGGATCCACACAGCCAAAAGCCAGGGAAGGGAGGCTTCTTGGAGTGGGTGACGTCTACAGTGAGACTTGAACTGAAGTGAACCAGGCAGGGGGATGGGATGGAGAGGTGAGTGTTCCTAGCAGAGGCACAAGCATGGGCAAAACCTGGCAGTGAGTCTGAGTTTCAGGGGAACCACAGGTCTCAGGTCTGGCCACGGGCAGGGGAGAAAATGGGCAGATCGGCCAGGCTGGATCAGTAGGCGCGGAAGGTTTGCATACAGTGGATGTTCCGTAAATGCCTACTGAGGCCAGATCCAGGCTAGGGTCCTGGTTCCCCCAACACTCCAAATCCTCTAGTTCTGACTACTATGGTCCCTGTCCCCACAGATTGACCACATGCAGTGCGGGGTGACGCCCATCACCCCAGCCCACCCTGGGAAGGTGCATGAGCTGTGGGAGGGCTGGAGCCAGCACTCCCCTGAGAACGGCCGCTGCAGTCAGGTAAGATGGCGTGGATGAGGGGGGTTGGGGGGCGTGGGAGGGGTTCTGGATCTGCCAGGGGTTGCCAGGGGCGGGGCTTCAGCCGGCTCCAACCATAGTACTGAGGTCAGCTGGTTGGAGAATCCGTGGGGAAACTGAGGCAGGGCGGGGGTCCTGGTGGGGGTCCATCTGGGCCACCCAGGCTCCTCTCCCCCCTCCCCCCTCCCCCCTCCCCCCTCCCCCCTCCCCCCTCCCCCCTCCCCGCAGGCGGAGCTGGAGACCCTGGTGCTGTCCCGCAGCCTGATGCGGGAACTGCAGAGCACCGTGGACGCGCTGGAGACCAGCGTGCGGGGCCTGCCTCCCAGTGCCCAGGAGAAGGTGGCCGAGGTGCGGCGCAGCGTGGACGCCCTGCAGGCCGCCTTCGCCGACGCCAGCTGCTTCGAGGACGTGCCGGCGGCCGTGCTGGCCGAGGGCCGGGGCAGCGTGGCCCGGGCCCACACGTGCGTGGACGAGCTGCTGGAGCTGGTGGTGCAGGCCGTGCCCCTGCCCTGGCTGGTCGGGCCCTTCGCGCCCATCCTCGTGGAGCGACCCGGGCCCCCGCCCGACCTGGAGGCCCTGGTGGATGAGGTCGTGGGGGGGCCCGACCCCCGCTGGGCGCACATGCAATGGCCGGCCCAGCACAGAGCCTGGCAGGCCCAGTACGGGGACGGGATGGGCCTCCCCGGGGACATTCCCGAGAAGCCTGAGCCCCCCAGCCGCCGCCGCAAGCACACCCTGATGCCAGAACTGGACTTCTGACCCGATGGGGCCGTGGGGCAGCGAAGGCAGCTGGAGGCTGTCCTGCACCCCCGAGATCCCTGCTGCCCCCTAGTGGCCATGCATCAGCATTACTAGCCGATGCCTTGGCCTTGGCCCAGGCACGGAGTTGGGGGCTGGGGACCTAACTCTGAATCCTAGACCAGCTTCACTGATATTAGACCATCCCCAGTCTTTCCCTTGGACATATGAGGACTTGAACCTAACTCAGGTCTGACTGCGTTCACTAGCTGTGGTCCCGCATTGCCCCACCCTAAGAAGCTGATCAAAACTCCCCAGAGAGTCGCATGTTTTGCCCAGATAGAAGCACACGCTTCTGTTTGGGGTTTTGAAAAGCGAGTGTCCCCTTCCTCCCCCAGCTTGTCTACCCCGGACTGAGGGGTCCCCAAAGATGCTTCAACAGCTGGACCTGCCACACCCACTTGCTTTGCTGTTCGGGGTCTTGCTCTCCAGAATAAAGGTGCTTCATGTTGTCCAAAGGCCAGTGGCCTCTGTTCCAGCCTAGGTGGGTCTCAGTAGTGGGGTGCTGGGGGCCTCAGAGGTGTGCGACTATATGGCACAAACCAGGGTTAGAAATTTAAAAGGAGTGATGCCTCCCCGACCCGCTTGGTATCTTGTCTGGGTACCTGGCTTAAGCATTCAGATGTAGGTTCCTGGAATGGAAGCTGTTCACACTTTAATGA
>NW_021145312.1:0-7556 GCF_002837175.3 Physeter macrocephalus
TGAGCCTGCGCGTCCGGAGCCTGTGCTCCGCAACGGGAGAGGCCACAGCGGTGAGAGGCCCGCGTACCGCAAAAAATAAATAAATAAATAAAAAATAAAATAAAATCCGCGTGTCTACATGAAAAGCAAGGAACAGAATAAAGCGGCACTGGCTGCTCCCCGATCCCCGGCACTGGGTAGAGAGTGCATCACTCAGAGTTCTGGAAGAGGAGGCATGGATTAAGAGATTTATGTCAAAAAATGGGCTCATGTGATTGCAGGGGCTGGTAGGCCAGGCTGAAGTCCACAGGCTGGAGACTCCTGGGCCGGAGCCAGTTCTGCTGTCCACACACGGAATTTCTTCTTTCTCGGGGACCCCAGCTGTGCTCTCAAGGCGCTCAGCTGATTGGATGAGGCCCACCCAGTTCTCCGGGATGATCTTCACTCAGTCAACTGACGGTGGATGGCATCCCTCACACCAGCGCCTAGATTAGTGTTTGGTTGGGTTCCTGGGTCCCACAGCCTGGCCACCTGGATGCCTCAAACTGACCATCACAGAGAGGCGGCCTAAAGATCTCATGACTCACAGCTTTGGATGCAGACCACCCATGGGGCAGTTCCTCTCCTGTGCAGGTGGGGGGACAGGTAGGGGGGTGTTCTCAGTGTGACCTCTACCCCAGCACAGGAGGTCCCAGAAACCTGCGTTCCAGGGAAGGGCATGCAGATGAAGGCAGCTCCCGAGCCAGTGCAATCTCTCTGCCTGAGAGGAGAAAGCCCCTGGGAGGGCATCCCACACACGCCGCAGCGGGAGGGTGCAGGCTTGTCCTTTCTTGGCTATGAAACGTCCAGTGGGGGCTGATGGGAGTGCCCTCTCACCTCAGTCTTCTGCCCCCAGACAGGTGAACGCATAATGCTATGTCCAAAAAGCAACTCAGGGAGGACCTTCCTGGCAGTCCAGTGGTTAAGACTCTGCGCTTCCATCGCAGTGGGGGTGAGGGTTGAAGCCCTGGTTGGGGAACTAAGATCCCACATGGCGCGCAGCGCAGCTTTTTAAAAATACATTTATTTATTTAGTTATTTTTGGCTGCGTTGGGTCTTCGTTGCCGCGCGCGGGCTTTCTCTAGTTGCGGCGAGCGGGGTCTACTCTTCATCGCGGTGCGCGGGCTTCTCACTGCGGTGGCTTCTCTTGTGGCGGAGCACGGGCTCTAGGCGCGCGGGCTTCAGTAGTTGTGGCTCACGGGCTCTAGAGCACAGGCTCGGTAGTTGTGGCGCACGGGCTTAGTTGCTCCGCGGCATTTTGGGGCAGGGAAGCCCCCCAATTTTTTTTTTAATTAAAAAAAATAAATAAAAAGCAAGCCTGGCGAGACCTTAATTGTTATCTTTCAGTGTGGAAAAAATGTCCCAATATGTCCAATTTTACCCCAAAGGTAAGTTCAGGCAGAGGACATTTATCGGTTAAAGCATCGGCTCTCAGCTTTCCTATGCATAAGAGCCGCCTGGGGGCTTCCCTGGTGGCGCAGTGGTTAAGAATCTGCCTGACAATGCAGGGGACATGGGCTCGAACCCTGGTCCGGGAAGATCCCACACGGGTTCGAGCCCTGGTCCGGGAAGATCCCAAATGCCGTGGAGCAACTAAGCCCATGCGCCACAACTACTGAGCCTGCGAGCCACAACTACTGAGCCCGCCTGCCTAGAGCCCGTGCTCCGCAGCAAGAGAAGCCACCGCAACGAGAAGCCCGCGCACCGCAACGAAGAGTAGCCCCTGCTCACCACAACTAGAGAGAAAGCCCGCGCACAGCAACGAAGACCCAACGCAGCCATGAATAAATAAATGAATAAATAAATCAAAAAAAAAAGAGTCTCCTGGGAGCTTGGGAAAGGGGCAGATTCCCAGCCCCACAGCGGAGCTTCCGATCCAGCAGGTCTGGGAAGGGGCCAAAGGCACTTTCTGCAGTGACCGTGTCCTCCGGTAAAAACAGGGACAAGAGGAGTCCAAGTAAAGGCTCCCCTCCTCTTGACTCCCAGCCTAGGCCGGCCCAGGTGGAGGACCCTGGAAACGGGAAACAGAGGCAGGCTTCCCAAGGTAAAGACAGCTACGTGGAAACAAAGGGGCGGTGGCATGCCTGGCTGGTATGAGCTCTCGGGCTGCAGACCCGCACGTGGTACTGCTGCTGAGGCTGGGAGGGCCAGTGAGTTTCACTGGGGCGGACACGTCCTGAACCCAGCAGCGGTCTGGAGCAGGCGTCACAGAGTGTGGGAAGATGGAGACAAGGGACCTGCCACGTCCTGGTCCGGCCCAACCTCAGACTCAGAAACAGTCTTGAAAGGAAAGATGGCTCAGGGGCTTCCCTGGCGGTCCAGCGGTTAGGACTAGGTGCTTTCACTGCCTGGACCCGGGTTCAATCCCTGGTCAGGGAACGAAGATCCTGCAAGCTTCGTGGAGTGGCCAAAAAGCAAACAAAAAAACAAAACAGAACAAAATAACAACAACAAAAAAAACCATGGCTCAGAAAAGCATGATGGGGAGCTGGGGGCATCCAAGCCAAACCAGATGCACCTTCTACGGCTAAGCAGACCCTGCCCCTGATTTCCACGCAGAACCCCATTTTCTGAATCTAGGCAGTTACCTGGATGAAGGGGTCTGCCTAGGGAGGCTGCCTCCCCCCACCCTCCCGCCCAGGCACCAGAGCTGATCAGCCAGGGCCCTCAGATGGAAAGGACAATCTTCCAGCCAGAGAGAGGAGGCCGGGACTTCAGGAACAATCTTTTCAGTCAGGGAGAGGAGGCCGGGACTTCAGGAACAATCTTTTCAGTCAGGGAGAGGAGGCCGGGACTTCAGGAACAATCTTTTCAGTCAGGGAGAGGAGGCCGGGACTTCAGGAACAATCTTTTCAGTCAGAGAGAGGAGGCTAGCATGAATAATCAGTCAGTGTCCCCAATTTCCTGTGTTCCGTGAAATACAAAACACACCAAGTCAGCAGTCTTTCACCAAATCAGACTTTCCTGGAAAGTCACAACCCAAGCGAACATACTTTTTCAATGTACTTTCCTTTCTACTGAAAGGCCTTTGGTCCAGTTACCAGGCGAGCTTCTGCTGCATTAACACAAGATGTTGAAAAGGCCCGGAGTTCAGTTCAGAGCTGTGATGTTAAACAGATTTCACTTCTCTTCTTACAGGGGCCCTTTTGAGCCCCAAGCCCAACACATCTTGCTGCAAAGCCAGTGCTGCTGGGCCAGGGAACCAGGAGGCATACAAGAAAACCAGAAGTCATCTTTACCAGGGGCCTTTTAAGTTCCTAGCACTTAAGTTCTAAGCATGAAAGAAAAAGTGGATTCTGGTAACAAGGCTCTTGGATGTTACGTTTCCTAGGAAAGCAGGACCCCCTCTCCGTCCACGGAGATGTGGAAGTTCACTCAGGAAGGCTTCCTAATTCCACAGCGCGTCTTTCAGAAAGCACGAATGTCCCCTTCGTGCACCCACCCATCACATACGGGCTTGTGAGCCTGTGATGTACTACTGGGTGCTGAGGACTCCATGAGGAGGATGTCCTGGGCCTTGGGGGATCCGTGGAGAGAGAGAGACAGGCAGGAAATCACGACATGCAAAATCACAACCGTGAGCAGTTCTGAACCACAAGAGCAAGTGCTTTGGAAGTGCCTGTCCTGGTGGAAGGAGCACGGTTCTCAGAAAGACTCACAGTTTTGCATCGCACCCACCTCCGCGAGGCTTTGAAAGGAATCCGTGATGTTTAATACCAGCCCTAACGTCCTCTTGCGTTTCACAGTGATGTCAAAAGCTGGAAGAAATTTTTCTGTCCTTGCATTGATTTCATCCAGAAAACCTGACCCAGTGGCAGGAAGGTGACGGCAGGTCTCCTAAGATCCAGAGATCCTTCCAGATCTTCAGCTGATTTCTGTCCAGGTCAAAGTGGGGGCAGAGACAAACCTGCCTTAAGAGTGGGGCCTCAGGGTTGGGGGAAAGAAAAAAAAAAAAAGACCTCAAAAATTACTGTCAGGTCCGTGTCCGTCGGAACCAGCTTTCCCAGCATTGCAGCCACCACCTCCATTTTCCCTGAGGTTCGGGAGCTACCTGTGCCTGTCCTGGAGAAAAGAGAAAACTCCAGCAAGTCCCTGGGAGGTGATGCTGGTGCAGGCCCATCCCTGGCAGACCCCGCAGTGTTGTGGACAAATGGCAGATGGCTCTGGGGAGCTGCCAGCCAGAACCCTGTTGCTGCTTCCCTTTGCAGAGCTGGAGACGTGTTCACCTAACACCTCTGACTATTTAGAACTCCTACTGTTTCCTATTCCGCTTCTTAGGGACGGAGCCTCGAGCAGCAGGTTCATCAAGAAGGAGAAAAGCTCAACCTCTTAAAAACCACCAGCCCAGATGCTTAAGGAAGAGGGCCTCCTGGGAGGTGAAAGGCTAAGAGTGGACACCACAATTATCTGAAACTGCCCTTGCATTAAGGATCGAATATTAAAAAAATACACATATTTTAGGAGCAAGAGTTGCTGTACTGCCCCCAAATCAGTTACAAACCTGAATAAATGTAAATTTCCAATGTAGCAGATATCGCCCCAAATCCACACCCCTCTCTCCTCCTGCTCACAGACCCTGATTTTGTTCAGGTAACCCACCCTCCTCTCCCTGATGGGCCTCACAAATTCCAAAACAATAACCCCCTCCCTTGCCACTAATTGGCTGGGGCTGGACACGAGGCATAATTCTGGCCAATGAGATGTGTGGGCAAGTCAGAGGGGGAGGGCCTTGGGAAGGGCTTCCTCTCTCATAATGAGAGACCCCCAAGAAGAGCCAGGCGGGAGGGGAGCTGGTGGGAGACAAGTCAGTATGTGGAGGATGGCAGAGCAGAAATAGGGACAGAGCCTAATTCCCTGACCTTGCTAAGCCCTGGATATAACCCATCACAAAGCTGCTCGACCTCTGCACTTATGTTTTTTTGTTGTTGTTGTTGTTGTTTTTGCGTTACGCGGGCCTCTCACTGTCGTGGCCTCTCCCGTTGCGGAGCACAGGCTCCGGACGCGCAGGCTCAGCGGCCATGGCTCAAGGGCCCAGCCGCTCCGCGGCATGTGGGATCTTCCCGGACCGAGGCACGAACCCGCGTCCCCTGCATCGGCAGGCGGATTCTCAACCACTGCGCCACCAGGGAAGCCCTGCACTTACGTTTTATAAAAATTTTAATGTTCTGATTATTTGTCATTTTGAGTAGAGTTTTCTCCTACTTGCAGAGGAAGGAATCCTAATCAATATATTGCCTAATCTAAGCAATTCAGGCACCACAAATTACCTTGGAATAAAAATTTTAAAAAAAGCAAACCACTTAACAAAAAAGTCTCTGTCACAAAAGTTTCAACAGCAGAAACAGCTTTCTTGTCCTCTCCCTGTAAAGTGCAAGGGCAATTTGAGACCATCACAGCATCTGCTCTGAGCGTCCGGGTGATGTTCCGGGATGCTGGCAGATAGGGGAGGGCACGGATTGCAGAGAGGAAGCGGTACCTACGGTTCAGTGATGCCAAACAGGACAAAACCAGTCCCTGTTTGGGGTGGGTAGTCCTGGGTTTGTTCTTCAGACCTGCGCTCTTTCCCTTCCTGCCCTCGGGCCAGAAATCCCCCCAAAGACTAAGGGAACAGCTCCCTGGAGCTGGAGCCCGGCTTTCACAAGTCTAGTCTTCTGAACAGGAGAGGTGATCTGAAACGTCAAACAATTTCAAAATAAAACCCAGCCCAAGGGCTGTGATATAAATTTTGAGTTTTGGAGGAAGCCCAGCACTCCCCATGCTTCTCTGAGTAGGGATTGAGGGCAAGGCAGCCCCCAGCCCGAATCCTCCTTACGGAAAAGGAAAACAGCCCACCTATAACCACAACAAAGTCTCCCACAGGCTCTCCGTTTGCAGTTGCAAAAAAATCTCATCGTTTCTGGACCTTGCCTTCCTGATTTGCCATTCAGCATCCAGGCTCCGTAAGAAATCTGCTTTTCAGAACCAAGGGCCGGACAGTCAGACCTGTTTTTCTAACGTCAAGGTCAAGTTTCCCACACACAAACAGAGCAAATCCTCTCCAAACACGCTCACGGTTTCCCCGGAAAATCCCAAAGGCCTTTTTCTCAAGTCAAAAGTGTTGCCTGAAGTTGACAGCGAACTGAACCAGCAGAAAAGATAAGACGGTGGGTTACCTGGTTTGTGGGCTGGGGGAGGAGCCGGGATGAGACCCTCAGCTGCGGCCCTACAGCCGCAGGGCTGGCTCCACCTGTCCGACCTGCCAGGCTCTCCGCCACACCTCCAGGCCTGGGCTCACTGCCAGGGCCCGGGCCCGCCATAGGTGTGCAAGTGCCGGCACACGGGTCTCCCCAACTCTGCTCCCACCCTGTGACCTGCCCCCCCAGCCAATCAGGCACTGGGACATCTCTCCTGAGTCATCTGGATTCTAAATCTAAAGCTGGTAGAGAAAAGAACAAAAGGGAAGAGGCAGGAGGGAGGGGAAGACGGAAAAACCCAGGCCCACACACACCCAGCGTCTCAGGGATGGTCGAAGGCGGAGGCAGGTGGGACCGTAAGCCTGGGCAGGGCCTTCACGGTGATGGTCAGGGTCAAATTCCAGGGCTGCTCTTTCCCTCTGGGCGGCTATTTGGGGAGAGCAGCTTCGCGCCAGCAGCCGACAGACTGGCTACTGCGGACGCTGGAATCCGGAAGACTCAGAGCTCTGCCAGCACCGGCACAGGTGAAGGCAGGGAGAACAGCCCCACAGAACAAAAGGCAAGTTCCGGGCGCCCCGGAAACTCCACTCTGAGCGCCCACAGGCCCACCCATGCCTCTTGGCTCCAACCCTTCAAGTAAAGATCTCTGGGCCCCTGGAGTAGGAACTGTCTGGTTTGTGAGAGGAGGTCCTGACTTGATGTGTCAACCCGGGGCTGATGGGCACGGCCGGGGGTGCTGGTGGCATCTGGTCCAGCGGCCTCGCTGGCTATCATTGTCCTGCCAATCCCGGATGAAGTACACCTGGCGGCCGGATCTAGCTTCTGTTCCCTTCTGTTCCCTTGCCCTGCTCTCTGGCCCGTCCAGCGTAAGCTGACAGCCAGCACGGAACTCTCGGCACTGGCCGGGCGGGAGGGGGCCCGGGCGTGGGGTGTGGGCAGCGGGGACCGCATGCTTCCGAGGCAGCCAATTAAGTCGAGCCTCTGGGCACACTGAGATCTTCCGATAACTAGAGTTTTCCAGTGCCAGGCAGGTTCTGAGCTCTAAAGCCCCCACTAGGAAACCAGAACCCGTTTCCCTAAGGAGTGGGTGAGGGACAGAGCTTAACTCCTTGACCTTGCTGAGCTGCCCCACCACAAAGCTGCCCGACCTCTGCACTTACGTTTTATAAAAATTTATAGGGCTTCCCTGGTGGCGCAGGGGTTGAGAGTCCGCCTGCCGATGCAAGGGACGCGGGTTCGTGCCCGGGTCCGGGAAGATCCCACGTGCCGCGGAGCGGCTGGGCCCGTGAGCCGTGGCCGCTGAGCCTGCGCGTCCGGAGCCTGTGCTCCGCAGCGGGAGAGGCCACAACAGTGAGAGGCCCGCGT
>NW_021145312.1:7626-62043 GCF_002837175.3 Physeter macrocephalus
CAGCCGCATAGCACAGGGAGATCAGCTCGGTGCTTTGTGACCACCTAGAGGGGTGGGATAGGGAGGGTGGGAGGGAGGGAGACGCAAGAGGGAAGAGATGTGGGAACATGTGTTTATGTATAACTGATTCACTTCGTTATAAAGCAGAAACTAACACACCATTGTAAAACAGTTATACTCCAATAAAGATGTTTTTTAAAAAAAAAGATGGTATAAAATAATTTCTATACAAAAAAAAAAAATTTATAAACATTGAGGCAGGAAAAGGAGCCCAAGAGAGGACGAGTGGCGGAATTCAGACAGAACCCAGCCTCCTTCCTCCGGGTTACGTCAGTCCTCAGGGCTACGCTGTGCTTTGTGAAGCCCCGTCTCAAAGCCAGCGGCTTTCTCTGGGGCCCCAAGAGGGGCCACAAACAGGCCTGGCCTTGCTCAAGGGTCCTGACGCACAGCAGTGAGGCGTGACTCTGGGTGGGTCCGCCGGGGACCTGACTCTTCCTCTTCCTCCCCATCCTCCCTCCTCTCTCTCAAACAGCCAGTCCTCTGCCTTCTTCCCCCGCCAGTCCTGGGTCAGAGGCCTTAAGAAAATCCCCCAAGCACCGGCCACTTCACACCGCCCTGACCCTTAGATCATCTGCTAGTCACTGGGCTAAGACCTAAACTAATGGGAGAGAAATGCTTGGCGATCTCAGAAAACTGAACTGCAAGGGTGCTCCCAATAAAACTATCAGCAGGAGCCCTGCTTGCCCTTGAATGCTCTGCCTCCAATTCGGTAGACAGGAATCTTTTACATTTACGTACAAAGTCCCATGATAAGTCACTTGGGATCCCCCAAAGTAGGAAGGCTGCTTGTGGTTAGAGCTGGATGAGTCAACGAAACAAACAAATGAGCTCGATGAGGTCAGCTTCTTGGAAAAGGAACAAAGAAAACTGCACCCAAGCGAGAAGCAGCTTACAATGCCAAGGCAGTGGTCACTGAGAGCCCATTCTGAATCTTCGAGGCCGGTGGCTCTCAATGGGGGCAATTTTGCCCCCCGGGGGAGATCTGGCAATGTCTGGAGACCTTATTGGTGGTCACGAGTGGAGGCGGGGATCCTCCTGGCAGCTAGTGGGTACAGGCGTGCTGATAACATCTCACCGTGCACAGGACCGACCCACAGCAGAGAATGACCCGCCCCAAATGGCAACAGTACTGCGATTGGGAAACGGCTCTAATACCACGAGAAAGATTTTCCTCTCTTCTTTAAAAGTCCTGGACAAATGGTCACCTTTAATCACTGGACATATCCCTCAGCCCAGAGGGCCACCTGCTACCTGCTGAGCCAGGCGATCACAGGTCAATATCTTTGCAGGGGCTTCTAGGAACAGACCCCAGCTTGGGCGAGCTGCCAGCTGCCCCCAGCCAAGGGTCCCAATCTTCAGAACTGACCCCTCCCCGCGCCCCTCCCCCCCCACCGCTGTTCAGCTGCGGAGACCTCCCAGTAAAGCCGTGGAGAGAGAGCGGTGACAGTCCTCATTATCACAGCAGATGACCTCACCTGTGGCAGGTGCTTCCCGGGCGTCAGTGACCTTTCGCTTACTTTGTCTCGCCCGAATAAATAAGAGCCTTGCCCATTAAAGCCGTCTTTCTGCGTTCCTGACCTGCCAGGCCAGTGGGACACGCAGGAGCCACACGCCCAAGTGCACAGGGGGATGGGGCAGGGAGGGCATGTGCCCACCTTCACATCACAGGAAGGCAGGGCACTGCGGGAAGCTGGGAGCTGACGGAGACGCCTGAGCTGAGTCCAGCCAGACTCCATCCCCTGCCTCCCCCGAGCGCGGGGGGCATCCGAGGAACAGGGTTCGCAGAGTCACTCCTGCCGGTGAGCCACCAGGGACCGGAGCTGGGCCGATGGCACAGCATCTGGGGGTCACGCTGGCTCTTAGCTGCAGACTCTGCAATCGAGGGTCCGGATGTGAGTCCGCAGAGACGGGGGCTCTGGAAGGATACGGAGCACGTCACGCTTCCGGAGGTTTTTCTGCCATTAGGCTCAGCCAACGGTCAACAGAAACCGCCCCAAGAGCCGGGCGGATGGGAAGGACCCACGCCCAGGCTGACAGTGGCCGCCTTTGCGGAGTTGGCACTAAGGGGAGAGGCAGGCCGGAAGGGGCCCAACCCATTAACTTCATCTACCTCTGAACTGTTTGACTTTTTATGAGCATTGCTACTAATTTTATAATTTTAAAAGAACATTAACAAAGCTGAAGAACGAGGGCAGAATATCTCGCGTCCATGCCTTCTTTGCTGGGAGCACACTTTACCTGCTCAGGGATCTCTGTACTGCTATCTTGATCGGGCAGCTGATCCCGGGCACCAGACCCCAGAAAGCTGCCCCAGGGAGACTCTGCAAAGGCCAAAGAGAAAGGGATGAGACAGAGCAGCTGTCTCCCGCTAACCTCAGGAAACAAGAAGAGTCCAGGCCAGGCCAGCAGCCCGGGCGAGAGGGAGGCTGCCGGCCCGACACCCCTACATCTCCCGCCAACACTCCCTGAGCAGCTGGCTGTCACCATGACGGTGGAGGAAAGTCACGCACGGCTAAAACGTGTCTCCCCCTCACCCCTCCACCACACCTTTAGGCTCAGCGCCTTCTCACCACTCAGTCTGCTCACGACTGGAACCAGGCCCAGCCTCCTTGAACTGCCACGCTGACCTCCGTGTACCTCACTTCGGACCCGCGGAACCCGAGATCTGGTTTTCCACGTACAATCAGCTTCTGGCCTGGGACCCAGCATTGTCACCACGGCTCAACCACTCACTTCTCTCCACCCCTAGAGTTCTGGGCTCCCCTCCGCTGACTCTGTTACCCACAGCCTGGTTGAATAACTCACACACAGGTGTCCCCAAGAACATTTGCCTTCCCAGGTTCCCCTGTCCTGCACGGGGGACCCAGAGACAGGGCTGGAGCTGGGGGGACAGGGGTGACCCAGTAGGACAACTCACATGCTCTCACATTCTTATGGGCGTCTACTTCACCACTAACATCAAAGGAAGATTAGAAATGCAACGTTTGGCCATAACAACATCACATTTTAACAGTATAGTATACATTGCAAACTGTTGTAAAGAAAAATGGATACGTTGATAAAAGAATATTCAAAATAAATGGTCTAAAGCTTGTGTGTGTGTGTGTGTGTGTGTGTGTGTGTGTGTGTGTCTGTCTTTAGCTTAAGGATATACAGGTACAGAGAAGAAAACACAGGCAGAACAGTCTTTGACTGTAAATCATAGCAATATTTTTTTGGATCTGTCTCCTAAGACAAAGGAAACAAAAGCAGAAATAAACAAATGGGACCTAATTAAACTTGAAAACTTTTGCACAGCAAACCATTGACAAAATGAAAAGACAACCTACTGAATGGGAGAAAATATTTGCAATTGATGTGACCAATGAAGGATTAATATCCAAACTATATAAACAGCTCATACAGCTCAATATCAAAACAACAACCACGCCCCCCTGAAACCAAAAAGCCCGATTAAAAAATGGGCAGAAGACACGAATAGACATTCTTCCAAAGAAGACACACAGATGGCCAAGAGGCACATGAAAAGATGCTCAACATCACCAATCATCAGGGAAATGCAAATCCAAATCACAATGAGATATCACCTCACACCTGTCGGAATGGCTATTATCAAAAAGACCACAAATAAATGTTGGCAAAGGATGTGGAGAAAAAGGAACTCTTGCATACTACACTGTGGGAGGGAATGTAAACTGGTGCAGCCACTATGGAACACAGTATGGAGGTTCCTCAAAAAAATAAAATAAAAACAGAACTACCATAGATCAAGCAATTCCACTCCTGGGTATATATCCCGCCCCCCAAAAAAACCCCAAAACTCTAATTTGAAAAGATACATGCACCTCAATGCTCACAGCAGCATTGTTTACAATTGCCAGGATATGGAAGCAACCTAAGTGTCCATCAACAGATGAATGGATAAAAAAAGGGGTGTGTGTGTGTGTGTGTGTGTGTGTGTGTGTGTGTGTGTGTACACAATGGAATACTACTCAGTCATAAAAAAGGACAAAATTTTGCCATTTGCAGCTACATAGATGGACTTGGAGGGTATGATGTTAAGTGAAATAAGTCAGACAGAGAAAGACAAATACTGTATGATCTTACTTATATGTGAATTTTTGCCATTTGCGACAACGTGGATGGACCTGGAAGGTATTATGCTAAGTGAAGTAAGTCAGACTGAGAAAGACAAAAACCACATGTTATCACTTATATGTGGAATCTAAAAAATAAAACAAACAAATGAATATAACAAAAAAGAAGCAGACTCACAGCTTTAGAGAACAAACTAGTGGTTACCAGTGGGGAGAGAGAAAGGGGAAGGGGCAAGATAGGGGGAGGGGAATAAAGGTACAAACTACTATGTAAAAAAAATAAGCTACAACGATATATTGTACAGCACAGGGAATATAGCCAATATTTTAAAGTAACTTTAGATGGAGTATAATCTGTAAAAATTTTGAATCACCATATTGTCCACCAGAAACTAACATTATAAATCAACTATACCTCAATAAAAAAATAGTTTAAAAACCTAAAAAAGGGCTTCCCTGGTGGCGCAGTGGTTGCGAGTCCGCCTGCCGATGCAGGGGACACGGGTTCGTGCCCCGGTCCGGGAGGATCCCACGTGCCGCGGAGCGGCTGGGCCCGTGAGCCACGGCCGCTGAGCCTGCGCGTCCGGAGCCTGTGCCCCGCAGCGGGAGAGGCCACGACAGTGAGAGGCCCGCGTACCAAAAAAAAAAAAAAAAAAAATTTTTTTAAAAACCTAAAAAAAAAGAATATGCAGGTACAAAGGCAAACAAAACCAGTATTCCCAGTGGGCTAAACGGAAAAGTCACTTGGATGCTACGGAGATGCTGCCCCTCTGGTTCCCACAAGAAGGGAGCAGCTCCCTGAAGCCCCAGTCTGGGGTCTGGACTCTGGAAGTTAACCGGGGGTTTGGAATGCAGGGGTGGGAGAATGGAAGAGATACAGAAGCCAAGCAGACATGAATTCACTGCACTGAGCAGTAAATTAATGGGGGAACCTACCCTCTGTCCCACACAGGGAGGCTCGAGCATCTAGTCCAGCTTATGAGGCAGGGCAGGAGGGCCCAATGTCCCTATGTGATCAGACAGCTCAAGGCTGGCCTGACAGGAATTATAAAGGAGGGGTGTCTGTGGACCCCAAGTGCCGTCCGCTCTGCTCCCGTCCCTACGTACCGATGGCTCACTTTCCACCCACGCCCACAAGTCTTCAGCGTCCTCAAGCCCTGCCTGACCGCTGATCCGCTGAGCGAAACCCGTCCTCAGAAGAACCAGACACCGCAACCTGCAAACTGGCTGGCTGAGCAGGAGACTCTGCCGGTTCAAGGGATTTTTGCACCTGACTGTAGAGTGAATTTGCCTTCTGGCTTAAGCCACAAGAATGAAGCTCTAATTTGTAAACTTGAGCCACACACCAGCTCACTGAAGGAGACTGGGAGGCGGTGGCAGTGGAAGGGGAGATTTCCCCAAGATCACAGCCCAGAACCTTCGGCTCACTCGGATGCCGGCTCTCCTGCCTCTGCACCTTGCGGGGCCGGCCTCTCTGTCTCGAGCGCCCACTTTCCAGCTTCAACAAACAACCCTTACTTGTCCTTCAAGTCTCGGTCAGCCCTCCTCTCCTGGGGGAGGCACAGTACATGCCCTGGCCGTGGGGCTCTCGTGGCCGCCCCAAGCATCACCCATCAACGCCCCGGGGCTGCTGTCAGAGTCAGGAAGCCCTGGTTCACATCCTCTGCTCGCTAATGACGAGGCTGAGCTGCAGGTGTATCGTCTGTACGAGAGGATACACAGCACGGGCTGAGACAGCAGATGGAAAAGTATTTCAGAAAGTGTAAATGTGAGGAATTATGTTCACACGTCAGACTCTCTTGAGCACGCCTAATTTCTAAGGTAACAGTGATTGGGACTCTTCAGAAGTTTGTTAGTTGGGTACCCGGAACCAGGAAAGCCGCCGCCCAAAGGGACCACAGTGTCAGTGTGTGCAGGAGCGCTGGCCCAGCCGGGGCGGAGTCCCCTTAGCTGAGCCTCTGTGCTCAGAGCCGACCTCAGGCATCTGGAAACGCCTCTGCGACACTGAGAGAGTACATTGCTGTCGTTTTAAGCCCCCCGGTTTGCGGTCATTTGTTACAGCTGCCACAAGACCCTCAAATACCCCTGGGGTCATCAGGGAACTCACTGCAACAGGAAGAGGGAAGGGACAGGGGCTCGTGGGGGAGGAGTGAGAAGAGACCTCTGAGCAGCCTGAAACTCCTGCCCTTCCTCAGAATGCACTGTTACCCCCAATGCTGTGCTCTGTTAATAGTCTCGCTTTCTGTTCATCGGTACTCTCCTTGGATAAACCCAGTCACCCCAACTTTACAGTCAGATGAAATTCAAAATCAAGTAAATGACATGACTAACGTTAAAAGCAACGAATCAAAGCTTTGCTTTCAAATGACACCCCCTCCCTTATTCTGATATTGGGGTGGGGCACGATTGCCCTTGAGATCCACTTATTAACCCGTACCTGACACACAGTGCTAACCCGCTGTAGGGATGGGGGTTTCTAGCCCCGCAGTAATTTAGAAGCAGCCACTCAGAAGGGAGGAACAGGTTTGCTGCAATCGGATTCACTGACAAAACCAAGGAGAGACAGGTGAGGGTTGCAGAGCCAGAGAAGAAATGTGAATATGCTACGGAACACACTTACTAACACGTACGACAGCCCGGTGCCCTGAGGCAGGGGCCTTCGGGCCATCGTTCCACACTACGCAGCACAGCCGTGCGTCTTCAGAGCGATGGTCTGGCTCAGCGGGAGAAGGTAAAACGGTGTTTATTCTGCTTTAAGAAGCATACTGTTCCCTTTGTCCGCCTGTCCCCCCGCCCACGGTCCTAGGCAGAGGGTGTCCCACCCTCTCCTCTTGTGAACTCTGCCCTGGATGCAATGAGGGGACTGGCGCAGAGCTGGGACCACAGCCCAGAAGGGGCTCACCAAGCGTGCCAGCCGCGGGAACACATAAATGAATGGATAAAGGAACAATAAGAGATGGGTGAATTTAAAGTTTTGATTAAATGTCTGAATTCCTCACTGGGCTTGGCCTCTCTCTCTCTGCTGACTCTGCCTCAAGCTCCTGGGGCTCTGTTTCTCTTTCATAAAATTCCTGGGACCATTTAACCATGGAAACAGCCATGACGATATTAACGAGGGCGGTCCTCAAAATCCAGGGGGATCAGGAAAAATTGTAAGAAATGCCGCCAGTGTCTCAACTGTTTTAAAAATTGTAAATTGCTGGCAGGACAAGAAACTATGAGGAACAAAAGGTCCACAAATAGAATGAGAAATGGTGGTGGACAGACCCCTTCAGGCCCCGCGACTGTGGCCTCCTAGCGCTCAGGCCCTTGAGCCATCCCCTCCCCTTGGGTGTGGATGGGACCCGGGACTTACTTCTGAACAAGAGAAGAGGGCTAAGGTGGCAGGATCGCGGATCTCAAAGTGCCTTCACGCCGTTCGGGTTCTGGGTGGCCCTGCAGTCTCCCGCACATCGTGGGTGAAGCAGCAGAATGACCACGACTGCAGACTCTGAGCCATGTTACCTGCATTCAAGCCACACTTGTGCCCAGCGACGTAAACCCCCTAAGCCTCAGTTTCCCCATATGTAAAATGGGTACAATAGTAGCTTCCTCACAGCCTTGTTACAAGGATTAAATAAGGGAATATTTGAAAAGTGCTTAGCACAGCGTGAGGCACACAGTAAGCACTCAATAAATGTTTGCTATTTATGCATTACTTATTCACCTTCTGTTGTCCTGACTGGACGGTAAAGTCCGTGTGGGCAGCGATGGTCTGTCCTGCCCACTGTTGCACAGAGCCTTGAACACGGGGTGGATCACAGAATACTTGTGAATGATGTGATCCTCTGTGAGGCCGGCAGGACGGGAATTTTTTATTCCAAGAAGACGGGTTGAGAGATGTTAAATTCTTACCCGATAGCACAGAGGAAATGAGGGGTAAAACAAGGACCATCTCACTACCAAACAATGTTCTTTCTATTTCTCCACTGCCTTCAACACGACTTCTAACAAAGTTAATCTGACACGTATTTAAGGATAAGTGTTAGCCTCCAGTAGGGTAATTAGACTTAAATGGAAACAATTCACATAACTGAACATAATTAGCACTGTGTGTACACACTCAAGCTTGCATTTCTGGAAGCGGTCTAGAGAAGGTGTGATTCTCTGGTGAAGAGGAGGGAATGAGAGGCTGGGGAGGGTTTGCTTTTTAAAAAAAAAATTCAGGGCTTCCCTGGTGGCGCAGTGGTTAAGAATCGCCTACTAATGCAGGGGACACGGGTTTGAGCCCTGGTCCGGGAAGATCCCACATGCCGCGGAGCATCTAAGACCGTGCACCACAACTACTGAGCCTGCGCTCTGGAGCCCGCGAGCCACAACTGCTGAGCCCACGTGCCACAACTACTGAAGCCCGTGCGCCTAGAGCCCGTGCTCCACAACAAGAGAAGCCACCGCGATGAGAAGCCCGCGCACCACAACGAAGAGTAGCCCCCGCTCGCCGCAACTAGAGAAAGCCTGCGCGCGGCAACGAAGACCCGATGCAGCCAAAAATAAATAAGAAAATAAAATAAATAAATTTATTTTTAAAAAATGCAGTGTAGAATGATGTGGCTTAGGAGTGGCTCGCAGGGAAGGGAAGTTTTGAAGTACGTTGGGGTTAAACGGCTTTTGAGGGGATGGGACAGTCCTCAGTGGGTGCCGAGGTGGAAAGCTATTGGACCCCACGGTGCAGGCTTGGTCTGAACTATTACTCTGGGCCCGTCCTCCCTTCTCTCCTGCTAAGAGGCCACCACAGCTGCCTGCTCACCCCCGCAGGGTCTCTCTATATCCCAGCCCACATCCCTCTCCGGCTCTGCCCCATCAGGGAGGTGGGCTTGCAGGGCAGGGAGATGGCTGGGTGGTACCCAGGGTAAGTAAATTCAACACAGGCCCCCAAGCAGCTGTTTCTCAGCAGATTATCCAGAACAGTTTCTCTGTAGCTCCAGGTTGGAGGCAAGGGATTTGAATTTGCTTTGGGTTTTGGGTAGATAATTCTGAGAACCACCAACTGCCTTGCGGCGATCCTGGAGGAGGAACTGTATCCATCAGTGGCCGATGACATGGTCCAGGAATTTAAACTTGCTTCACCCCATCACTGGTGGTGAGTTTCATAATCAAAGGGGGTTATAAAGGCAGTAGTCACCCACTTTCAAGTCTAGTTTAATTAATTTTGCTGTGAGATGATGTGACAGCCTCAGAATATGTTTAACACCAAGTTTAGTAATCAATTCAGCTCAAGTCAACGAAGCACCCCTCCCCCAGTATGGACACCCCTCCCCCACTACTGTCAGGCCAGCTCTTTCTCCTCTGCATGGAACCTCCCTTTCCTCCACCCACTTTCCTCATAGGGAGTTGTGATGCACCCAGCCCCTGGCTGATCTGCCAGGAGGAGGATGGGCGCGTTCAGAGGAGGCGATGAGAATCAGGCAGGAGCTGCCCAGCCCAATGCTAAGTGAGGTGGGGAGGCTGGGAGCAGTGAGTCAGCGCCCTTCTCAGGAAGGGACAAGACAAGCATCGGATGACAGGGCAGTAAGAGGTCACTTGGTACCATGGAGGTCAGGGTGGGGCCTCAGGACTAGACTGGTCAACCATGGGCGCCATGCATGAGAGCTGACCGGGGTCGGTTACCACCTGCCCACAGCCAGGGACGTGGGGGCAGAGTGTATTCTTTCTGCATCCACCCAAGGCATTTTGCTCCACTGCAACATCTGCAACACTAGCTAACAACAAAAATGAAAGCCGCAACCTTTAGGAAGGGGGAGAAAGGGATATTTGCAATGCAAAAATCCAACACACACACAAAATTCCAAAACCTCACGACATTATATCAGTGTAAAGGAAGGTTCTTCTGATTTAGTGAAAGTATTAAATATCTGTGAAAGCAAAGCTCGCTATCACTGATGATACCTAACAGCCACCACAACGCCCTGCTGCATGGCTGATGTACAATATCTAATTTATTTCACACTGTGACTCTATGAAGTAGGTCCTAACATAAGCCCAATTTTACAGATGAGAAACTAAAATCCAGGAAGGTTAAGTCGTATTTACAGATTCAAGCAGCCAGTGACAGAGATGGGCCTGGAAGGCAAGTCCTTGACTTGAAGCCATGCACTTCATGGACGCTGGGGAACTGAGATGCCTTTGAGTGGAGAGAAAAGACCCATACCCGCTAATGGACCGCAGCAGCCAGCGGCGTCTGCATGGATGGCATCTACAGCCAGACCCAGAACGGGAGGGGACGCCCAAGGTTGGCCACCAAATGCTTTCATTCCCAAGGACTCTTTCATTGAAATTGGGATTTAAAGTAGCCCCTGCCGGCACCCCCCTGACTAACACACACACGCCTGCCCTTGTTGTCAGAGAGATTAAAACAAAATGATGCCGATTCTTTGGGTGCTGGAGCCGGGACTCTCTTTCTCGAGGTGGGGTACAAACACGAGACACAGGCAATCCCTTCAGCAAAGGCCACCGGGGCAAACTCAGCAGGAAGTGCCGGATGGAGAGTTCTGGGGGGAGCCTGCACCCACATCACTCCCTAGGGAGGTGAGTTCCAAGGTCTTCCTCACTTTTCAGCAATCAAATATGAAGATCAAAATAGATAACCAGGGGCTTCCCTGGTGGCGCGGCGGTTGAGAGTCCGCCTGCCGATGCAGGGGACGCGGGTTCGTGCCCCGGTCTGGGAGGATCCCACGTGCCGCGGAGCGGCTGGGCCCGTGAGCCATGGCCGCTGGGCCTGCGCGTCCGGAGCCTGTGCTCCGCAACGGGAGAGGCCACGGGGGTGAGAGGCACGGCGGTGAGGGGCCCGCGGACCGCAAAACAAAAAAAAAAAAAAAAAAAAAAAAGATAACCAACAAGGATCTACTGCATAACACAGGGAACTAACTTAATATTCTGTAATAAACTATAAGGGAAAAGAATCTGAAAAAAATACATATAGATGTATGTATAACTGAATCACTTTGCTGTACACCTGAAACTAACACAACATTGTAAATCACCTGTACTTCGGTGAAAACAAAACCGGAAAAATATTGCTAAGACCGATATCAAAACAAAACAAAACAAAATGAAGATCATAATCCCCAGGCTCTCCCTAGCAAACAGAGACCAGAAGATGTCAGGCGCTCTGCCTGGGCGGGGCGGCAGAAGTGGGCCTGTTCACCCAATATGTGACAGGGTGCAGGCCTGTCACATGAAGACGGGGCCTGGGGATGGGCTGTGTGTCCTCCCGCCACCCCTGTTGGGAAGGGCACCTCAGCCATTCCACTCTACCAACTCCCCCTTTGTAAGAGCCCTCCACCCAGTCTAACTCCACTACCTGTATCAGACTCCTAAACATGCCTCAGGCGGCCCTAATTTTGCTAATGCCATTCCCTTCAATTTACCTTTCCCTTTTCTCCAACTGTCTCAGAATCCTGGCTGCTCTCCCAGGCTCAGATCAAATCCTTTCTACAGCCACAAACTGCCTTGACCTCTCCTGAGTCCCTGAAATCCAAGCCCATTTACTAACCCATTACATCCCCCACTGGGCCTGCGGATACTCAGCACTGCACAGCAGTCCTATGACATTTCACATGTCCATCCATCCACCCGACAAATATTTATTAAGCACGTGCCATGTGCACCGTTCTGTCACTTCCCTCGTCCATCCTCTCCTCATTTCCCAAGGTGGCTCCTTCCCACCTTCTGTTCGGCCTCAAACCTCCCCCACCCCCTCCCTCAGCAACCTCACCCAGTCTCACGGCATCGGTACCACCTTAGTCACTGAGACCCCCTGCCCTGACCTCTCTCCTACACTCCGATGTCTAACAGGTGACCTGCTGTAGCCAGATCAGAACTCCAGATCCCCCATAAACCCTGCAGCCTGTGCCTCCCAGTTTTCCCCACCTCGATAAATGATTCACCCATCTGCGCGAGCCACAGACTTCCGAGTCATCTTCGTCTCCTCTTTTTTTTTCTGCCCATCCCCCCCATGTCCATCCAGCAGCAGACTCCGTTGGCTCTGCCTTCAAAACCTACTGCCTCTATCCCCTCTAGGATACAGCCCTAGCCCAGCCACTGTGGTTTCCAGCCAGACCAAGCATCTCCCGGCTGCCACTCTTGTGTATGTTCTTTACACAGCAGCCAGAGTGACTGTTTTGAAACATAAGATCATGATGTTTGCAGCTCAAAACCCTCCAAAGGCTGTTGAACATCACCCTTTGGATTTCATTCTAAGTCCTCAAGGCATACAAAGCCCCTGCCTGACTTAACCGGTTACCACTCACCTCCAGCCTCCCTGGCGTCCTTGCAAATTTCTCAGATGCACCTTTGCACTTGCTGACCCTGAAAAGCCCTCCCCTCACCTCAGTGACTTAACACCTCCCCAGCACTCTTCATCCTCCAATCCCTTCATAGCACTTATCACGACCTAACATTATTTGAAATATTTATTTTGTTCATTTATCACCTCTTTTCTCCATCAGAAGATCAGCTGCTCCACAAAAGCAAGGATTTGCCTATCTAGTTCACGGCTGTATTCTCAATGCTAAGTGATGCAGGCATGCTGCAAGGATTCAATAAGTATCTGCTGAATGAATGAATGAATGGGTGCTGCCTAGTCATTTTCTTGTTGCATATGTCTGACCTCCTCTAACCCGAGGCTGAGCAGCCTCTAACCAGAGGCAGCATCTTGTACATCTTTTCGTCTTCTTATGCCTCCTAGCCCAGCGGCCAGTTACAAGGGCAAGTTCAGGGCTGGGAAGACAATCAGGTTTGCACGATCAGTGGGAGGTGCTGCCTGACGTGCTGTGACGAAAAGGACCCGGAGGCCGGTCTAGGTTTAGCATCACTGATTTGTGTGCCAGGGGCCCGGGATGGGGTGTAAAAGTGTAGTCTGCCCAGGACTGCCCAGCCTGTTAACCAGGGGATTCTTGAGGCGGGAGAGAAAGCTGGATTGGCAGGCAGAGCAGGACGGTCCTGGCCAGTCCTAGGGTTTGGGAAGCTCAGGAAACAGGCCACTAACCCACAGGGCAGCTGATGCCAGTGGGCCCCAGGGTACCAGCTGATGCTGCCCCATCAGCCCTCTGCTCCTGGAAAGACCCTCAAGGGAAATGTCAGGGAGTACAGGAGCCTCCCCCTCCCCCCCCGCCGCCCCCGCCACTCCTGCTCAGCCCACCCACCCCAGCCCTGGCCACACAGAGGCTCAGGGGAGCGGCCATTTGTCCCAAAGCTCTCTTGGGCCTGGAGGCAGAGGCAGAACTGGGCCCACATAACTTACAGGGCACCACTTTGCCTTCCCGACAAGATTCCTGGCTACAGAGTTCCACAGGCACTTATCCAGGACGCCCAGCCACTTCCTGCTGCAGGAGGCCAGCACGGATGTAACAGGAGGGCAGGGGCCCTGGGTCTTTCTGCCCAGCCATGCTGTCCCTTTGCTCCTTGTGCCCCAGCAGGCACAGAAACAGTGAAGGCACTAGAACAGGTGCCCCATCGGCGCTACCAGCCTCGTTCACTTAAGCTGGGAGAGGGGGCGTCCACGCACTGCCGTCTGCCGCTCCCTGCCGGGAGGGTGGGCTACCAGAAGCGCCCTCCCTCGAAGTCCTCGTCCTGACCTGCCGCTCCCAGGCTGGACGCCGTTCCCACCACTGGGGGGGTGGGTAGAAGGCCGGGGTGGACAGGACAGGGAATGGGGGAGGGTGGAAGACGGTCGGCGGCGGGACTGCAAGTCTGAAACCCCTTTCTCCTGTTCCTCTCTTTGAGACGCGAGTTGGCGGACTTGACTTCTTATATAACACGACTTTCGTGACCAAAGCACTCTTCGCATCTGAGACTTTTCACAACCCCCTTGGGGAGCTAGTTTCAATGCCCCCCACTTGCAGGAGGTCAAGGTATTTGCTCCGATAGCACGTGGCAGAGCAGCGGCAGGAAGACCAGAGTTCCCACTTCCACCCCCAGACCAGGGAGCCCTCCTGCACCCACGACGGAGAGTGAGGAAGAAAGAAATAACCAGCCATGCAAAACCCGAAAAAGGAACCCTTTCTCTCCAAAGATTATGAAATCGAAGAGCATTTTGTTGTTTCTTGGACATTCTTCCTTCGACTTGGAGGCCACACAATTCAACAGGCTTCCCATTATTATTATTGGTAGAGTACTTAGTTCAGCTCCTGCCTCCTTTACCAACTTTCACAATGACCGAGAACTCAAGCGTTTACCTGGGCTCAGCCTTGGACGGGGCGAGCAGGTCGCGCGGGCTTCCAGCCTCCTCCTCCCCGGGGCTTGGCTCCAAGGCTCCCGCAAAATCTCGAAATCCCCCCGGATCTGCGCGGCCACTGAGGGAAGCAGCCCGGCTCTGAACAAGCCCAGGCAAGCCCAGGCAGAGCCCGCTTCTAGGTCCTCCCTCCTGCGCGCACCACCCGGCCCCGGGGCGAGAGACGCGCCTCTCCTGCCCCAGGTCCGTGGAGTCGACTCGCTCCAGACAGGCCGGGCGCCTGCAGCTCCTCCAACCGAAAAGGAAAAGGGCCCAGGTAGGGCAAGGAGGGGCGGTTGGGGGCGGCGCCAGCCCGGGGGAGCAGGGCGGGGGCGCCGCGGGCGCCCGGGTCACGTCGGGGCGGGGGGGTGGTGCACGCGTTGACAGAGGCCCGGGGCGCGGCGGCGGGGCGCGCTGCTGGGGGACCGGGCGCGCTCGGCCGTGGAGCGGGTCCCCCCGGGCCCCGGGCCCCGGCCCCTCCACCGCCGCCGCCCGGCTGGGCTGGTGCTGCCCTGGGGACAGCGCGGACAGCGCAGCGCCCCTCGCCTCCGCCCGCCGCGGGACTCCGGGGCGGGATCCCGGGGCGCGCTCCCGGAGCCGACGACCGGACTCCACGGCCATCGCGACCCATCCGGGAGCTCCTCGCCCCTCCGCGGCGGGACCGAAGCCCGGGCGGGTCGAAGGGGGCCTGGACGAAAGCAAACGGAAACCACGCGGCCGCTCGCCGCGATGCCCAGCCCGCGGGCCTCCCCCCGGGAAGAGGGAAAGAGAAACCCGCGTCCCGGGCGCGGGTGAGGGAGGTGCCCCGGGTCTGGATTTGCCGTGTCCGCGACGTTGCCAGCCTGGGGAGCTCGGAGGTCCCACGCAGCCCCGATTCAAGGAGACGGGAAGGGACTTCTAGGGCCAGAAACTGGCACCCCGCTGGGGCCACCGCCCGCCGGCCCGGCGCCCCACCCCCACTCACCTCGCCTCCAAGTTCCGGCGCTGCGGGCCGCTGGGTGTCTGGGCTCGCGCGTCCCGGGGCGCAGAGGCGGGCGGCGGGCATCGCCCAGGCGCGGCGCTCGAGAGTCGGGTGCGCCGGGCGGGGACCGCGCGGGGCAGGGCTCGGCTGAGCCGAGGGGCCGGGCGCAGCCCCCAGCATCAGCCTTAAAGGTTCCCGGAGGCACCAACGCAGACGCTGGGAGGCGCCGCACAGCCCACGAGGTGCGCGCCTCCCTTTTCTCCCGTTTCCACGCTGCCCTGAGCGTGGCGCGGGACGTCCCCGGGGTAGATGGGGACGCACGTGCAGCAGTGGCCCTGAAGACCCCTCTCTGCTCTGCGGGCGGGGCTCCCCAGCCACTCTCCCTTCCCCAGCCACCGTAGATCCCACCCAGTCCGACCAGGTTTGGATCTGGGAGACGCACTGCTCCGCGGCCCGCGCGCCCAAGTATGAAGGAAACAGGAGTTCCCGGGGCCTCCCCGCGCGAGCGTTTCTGCCCTCAGGGCTGTTGCAGGCCTGAAATCGCTTCCTCCGAAGCAAACCCTCCTCGCAGACTCAGCACTTGCGAGCCGGCAGGCACCTGTCTCCTCCCCGGACACAAAGCTGACGGCGAAGGTCTTCTCGGCCCCGTGAGACTCATGAGGCTCGCACTGCGAGAAAATGTTCCCTGGGGGGGAAGCAGCCCCTGCCCAGACGGGTAATTCCATGTGGGCACACGCGGGGGCGGGGGGAGCAGGAGGAGGCCAGGTGTGAGCTGTCCCCGTCGGACAGACGACCATCCCGAGGCTCACAGGGATGAGTCTGCGTGGAGTCCATGTTCCCAGACTTCCCCGGGGTTTCTAGAATAGTCCTAGAGAAGGAAAGAGCCAGTCAGCAGGTGAGAATGCCCAGGTGCATTGGATAGCTGCAGGTCAGGCCTACCTTTCCCCTCACCAGCAGTCCAGGGGAGAGGACAATCCCCCCACCCCCCTCGCCCCAGGGTGGCCATCACCACGGAGTAGATGGGGTGAGGAAGGCTTTGCAGATCCTGAGATTCAGGAGGATTCAGTGAGGCCGATGGCTCTCGAGGCAGCACAAGCCGATGGAAGGGAAAAGGGCGTTCTAATCCTGATTCAGTGTGTGACCTCTGGCAATAATAATAATAATAATAATAGGGACTTCCCTGTTGGTCCAGTGGGTAAGACTCCGTGCTCCCAATGCAGGGGGCCCGGGTTCGATCCCTGGTCAGGGAACTAGGTCCCATGTGCATGCCGCAACTAAGACCTGGCGCAGCCTAAAGAAATAAACAAATAAATATTTTTTTAAAAAAATAGTAAAGCTAACTCACATTGAGTGGTCAGTGGGCCAGGCATCATCCTAAACCCACCCCCAGATAATCTCTTTCAATCCTCAAAACAGTCCTATGAGACAGATACTAGTACTGCCCCATTTTCAGGTGAGAAAATCGAGGACAGAAAGGTAAAACTTGGCCACCATCGCAAGGAGGAGAGTGGGGGGTGGAACCAGGACCCAAATCCATGCCTTTCTGACCCCCAAGCCTCACTCCTTAAGCACCTGCCACCCGGCCTCAGTTTGGCGAATTGCTTAGCCTCTCCAAGCCTCGATGTCCTCATGTGTATGGACAGCGTGAGGCCCATGGTATGGATTCAATATATATTGGTGGAATTAACGAATGACCCCCCCCCCACCCCTCAGAGTAATTGTAAGGACTGCAGTAGGTGGAGTTCCTGCACGTAGCAGGCACTTCCATGCATTCATCAGCTCATCAGAGGAACCTCTGTGGAGCCACAGGCCCGAGGAAGCAATAGTTCCCTGCTCCAGGTGTATAGACACTTGGGAGCATTTCCGGCTGAGACCTCCGCCCTCATTGGTTCTTTCTTCTCATTTTCTTTTCAAAGCCACCAAAATGCCTTGACCTGGGCCACTAACAGATGAATGAGTACACTTGGGAGACACCAGACTCTGGTAACTAGAGGACTGAAATAACCAGATTTGTATCCACTTTTCCATCCAGAGAGGCCAAACCATATCTAGGCCTCATTTTTTTTTTGTCGTGAATCATTTCTGTGGAAGTGAGGACTGGTTTACAAAGGCCTCTCCATATGCCAAAGTCTGTCTCACCACTTCCTACCCCACCAAGCATGAGGATGTTGAGCCCATTTGTATTTCCCCTAGAATCCATCCAGCACCCGGATGTACACACACCCCTGAGTAGCAAGCAAATGGGCTGCGGAGAAAGGAGGCTACAGAAGCAACAAGGACAAGCCTCAGTTTCTGCCCCCCGCCCCAGACACAGCTTCGAAACGGTGCACCCGGGAGGCATTCACGTCTTAAATCTAACCACCGAGGCCCAAGGAGTCCTGTTCCCCGGTCGGCCTAGTGAGATTGATCTTGTCCAAAAATGTGAATTAAAAAATAGGATAACAATGTCCTGGGATTAGATCATACTGATGGTTGCACAATTTTGTGAATCCAGTCATCCCTCCGTATCCAAGGGGGATTGGTTCCAGGACCCGCCTCAGATCCCAAAATTTGAGAATGCTCAACTTCCTTATATAAAATGAGGTAGTATTTGGATATAACCTAGGCACATCTTCCTGTATACATTATAGCATCTCTAGATTACTTATAATACCTAGTACAATATAAACACGATGTAAATAATTGTAAATTTAATGTAAATGATATGTAAATAGTTGCTGGCACCAGCAAATTAAAGTTTTGCTTTTTTGGAACATCCTGGAAATTTTTCTTTTAACTTTTTTCAATCCACCATTGGTTGAATTCACAGATACAGAACCCACGGATACAGAGGGCTGACTGTATACTAAAACCCACCAAATTGTATACTTTTAAATGGTGAAATTTATGGTATGTAAGTTATATCTCAGTCGAAAAAAACAAAAAAACAAAAAACGGAGTCACTATTCTTCCTTGCTGCCTGGAAATACATGGCATGAACCCAGCAGGTCGTCTGAAAGCCCCGGCACTCTTGATAAACACTAACTCCCCTGACATAGAAGATCCAATCCCAGTGTGGGTAACACGAGGGGGTCAGTCATCCTATGGCTGCAGCCATTCTGCTGGGGCCCTGGTTGTGGCCGTCTCAGGAACAAGTGGCCACAGGTCCAAGGCAGCCTGTCTTTTATGCCCTCGAATACAGAACTACGGGGACACAGGGGCCTCCTAGCCTGGACCCTGCAGAAGAAAGGGGGCTTGGGGGAGGACTTTCTTCATTGCAACCCTGCATCTGTGAATGAAAAATGTTGCCTGCCGTATCAGTAAACAAAGGATGTTGCAGCCATCAAGCCACCATATTACAGTCGCCCTGATGGCGAGCCCTGAGGGAACTCAGGATGGAAGCAGGGTCCCCCCGCTTCTAGCAGTCAACTACTGCAGTCACCCCGCAACCGTGCACCCTGAAGAGCCTCAGGATGAGAAAACACAGGACACTGGCCCCAGAGAGCTGAGGTGCATATCAAAGGAATGATTTCAGTGAGCCCAGCCTCTTGCATCTTCCCATACATAGAAAAGTGCTAAATTCCTGAACTTAAGATGTCTGGTTTTCTTTAACAGTAATCTTTCGATGTTCTGACTACCTGGTCTTTGTTGCAAAAACTCCTAGATCTCTTGGCTTCCCCCTTGCCTCTTCGAGGCAGCCCCTCAGAGCTGAGAGGCTGTGTCCTGGGCTTAAGTCCTCAGAATGTCTGCCGATTAAACCGTAACTCTCATCTTTTAGGTTGTGCTTGTTTTTTTCAGTTAGCACCTCAGAGAGTCATTTGGTGGGGTGACGGTGGACAGGCCAGGGTGGGTACCTGTGTGTATCACGCGGGGGTGTTCCAGGGAGCCTACCTAGCACTTGCAAAGCCCTTGTGTCAGCAAGCAGTCTTCAAAGCCCCACCTCTGAATAAGGAAGCGCGACCTGACTTGTTGGGTGGGTGAAGAAATCGCCACTGGATTAAAAAGAGCAAATAAATGTAAGAAGTCAAAATGCTGTACAAAGGGGAAAATTACTTTTAAGCGTTTACTCACTGCTATGCTGCCTGGGCATTTTAACTAAACAGAGCTTTAAGGTTCTTTTATTTCCCAGCTCCTAAAGTTGCCCTGTGGCTTATGCATCAAATTCACCTTTTTCCTAATTGACGACAGAGAGAGGTCAACTTATTCTTGGGAGATATCTATCTTTGGGGCAATTGATTGATCGATAGATATTTGATACATACACATACATACATTATTTAGCTACCATTTATCAAGTCCTTATTATATACGTTATGCACTGTTATGTGTTTTACAGACTTGATCTCATTCGATCCCCCAGCGGGTCTATGAAATCTATAAATTATGCCCATTTAGCAGGTGATAAACTGAGCCTCAGAGAAGCTTCAGTCCCACGGCCTTATCTAAGATCATATAGCCTCTAACCAACAGACCTGGGATTTGGACCTCCGCTGAATCCGAAAGGCAGTTAACCTCCGAACACAAGGGCACGATTTGACAAAGGCGGCAGGCACAAGGGCACCCCAGCCACTTGTGTTGGGATGAGTGAAAACTCCCCTACCTTGAGTCTAGAGAAGTGAGACTCTGCCCAGATCTGTTTGCTGCCTGCAGCTTCCATAAATACACATACCTGCTACCTCCCATTTCTCCAGTTCCAAGAGGAAAATAGGGCCAGTTTCCTTTCAATGTCTAAACTGACCAGGGCCCCAAGCTCCCATCCAGAGAGCTGTGAGAAAGAAAAGGATCCATCCCCCCGAAGAACCCTGGAGCCGCAGCTCATTCCAAGGCTGCCAGTCCTGATGGTTCTTCACTTTTTGGGGGGGTCACATAATCCTGTGAGAATCTGATGAAAGCTATTAACCTTTTCCAAGAAAAAAACCCAACAACCCACATCACACAAAATTTTACTCACAATTTCAGAAGACTCCTTGCCTGCATCCTCCCTGTCTCCTCCTCGCATCAAATTTAAAAGGTTAAAAACGGCGTGATGCTGTCCTATAGAACTGTCTGTGATGGTGGAGAAGTTCTATGTCTTTGCCGTCCTATTCGGTAGCCAATAGCCACATGTGACCGTTAGAATTAAGTAAGATGTAACATTCAGTTCCTCAGTGCATTAGAACATGTGCCTAGTGGCCACCGTATGGGACAATGCAGCTCTGAGTGTATCCTGAATGAAGCCAGAGCATCCGAGAATTGCCAACCTGGGCCACATCACACGCTGGCTTGTGTTTTAGGGTCTTATGAGAAAGAGACCTAAGACAGGGTTCCCTACCCACTGTGCTTTATACTCTAAGACACTGTCTGTTACATGAAGCATAACAGGTATTGATAGGGGTCTCCATGACCATCCACTTTTGGGGGCTGGGATCCCCAAATGCACCCTGGTAAGGAGACTTTTCTCTGATCACCAAATTGTCCTTTAACTTAGTTGAAGGCAGAAGGCCTTTCAATATCAAGCCAACCGATGTGCTCTGATGATAATGCAGCCGTCTGGATATGAGCACGAGGGTGCTTGACAGGTAGTAGTGTGATCGAGTTTGGACACAATATTTGGAAAGGTCTGATGGGTCACTTGGGCTGGCAGCTCCCAGTCGGTCCAGAACTAGATCTGGATGGCTCCGTAGACTAATGGCCCGGAGGCTGTCTCTCTGCAGTCACTGGAGACAAGAGGACAGGCCCCTTGGCCCTGCACCTGCTGAGACCTATGGCAGAAGGGAGGGGCCTCGTCTGAGCCAATGAGGCTTCCAGGACCTGAAGGCTGCTGGGTCAGTGCCCACCCACTTTGCTGCCATGGGCGCGGGTCCGGCAGATGCTCTTTCTTGCCCACTGGGTCTAGCAACGCAGCCCTGAAGCTGGCTTTTGTCCTGCTCAACCCTCATCAAGGTCACCGATGAGCTCCATGTTGCTCAACCCAATGATCAATTCCAAGCCCCCATTTTGCTTGACGCATCAGCATTGTTTAACAGAGCTGGTCCCTCCCTGATCTTTGAAACTCTTTTTTCCTTTCTATTTGGATTTTGGGATGCCACCGCCTCTTGGTTCTCACCTTCTTTACCCACCACTCCTTCCTTCTCAGTCTCCTCTGCTGGTTCCTCCCCTACTCCCACCCTTTTTGTGTTCGAGGACCCCAGGGCTCGGGTCACCTACCTTCCCTCCCTGGGTGATCTCATCCAGCCTCAAAGCCTATCAATCACATCTATACACTGACAACTCCCAAATTAACATCCGCAGCCACGACCTCCAGACTCCAATAGCCCAATGCTAATCCAAAATCCTGTGGGTGTGTAATGAGAATCGGAAAACATGGTACATTCCAAACTAAAGTTCTGATTCCACCCTGACTCCTCAGGCTGCTCCTCTGAAGTCTCCCCCATCTCCACACGTGGCAACTCCTTCCTTCCAGAGCTCTGCGGTTCATCCTTGACCTCTGTCTCTCTTCTCCTGCATCCAGTCCCTCAGCAGAGCCTGTTGGCTCCACCTTCAAGATACAGCAGGAATCCAGACCATTCTCTGCTTTTTCTCGTGACATTCATTGTTTCCACTCGAAACCACTATCGCTTTCTTGCCTGGATGACTGTCAGAGCTTCCCAACTGTTTCACTTGGCCCAAGTCTGTCCTCAACCCAGCATCCAGGACTGATCTGTTTAGAATGAAATCTGATCGCCTCAGTCTGCTGCTCAAAACCCTCCAATGGGGCTTCCCTGGTGGCGCCGTGGTTGAGGGTCCGCCTGCCGATGCGGGGGACACGGGTTCGTGCCCCGGTCCGGGAAGATCCCACATGCCGCGGAGCGGCTGGGCCCGTGAGCCATGGCCGCTGAGCCTGCGCGTCCGGAGCCTGTGCTCCGCAACGGGAGAGGCCACAACAGTGACAGGCCCGCGTACCACAAAAAAACCCAAAAAACAAAACAAAAAACTCTCCAATGGCACCTCACCTTGCTCAGAGTCAAAGCCAAAAAAGTTCAATTGAATCAGTCCCCAACTGACTCTTGACCTCACTTCTTCTTACTCTCTCTCTTGCTGACTCTGTTCCACACTAGCCTCCTTGCTGGTCCTGGAACACACCAAGAAGTCCTCTTCCCCTCCCTGAGGCCAAAGGAACCAGACAGGGACACTGGGGGCCCAAATCCACCATCCTTGGTCACCACCGTCATTGTTATCCATGGGTAGTGAGGACCAGAGGCTGAAACCATTAAGCCAGCTTCCATCCTGGCCCCCAGGAGGACATCAGAGGAAACAGCACTAGGGAGGTCCCTAGGCCCATGGTTACAATAGTCGTTTCTTACAGTCAAAGGGCCATGGAGGGAAAAAGTGATAGTTCTCTTCTAATTCAGAAAATATTAACATAAGCACTTTCTTGTTTTTACTTTTTTAATTTTTACCTTTTTTTCCCCTTTGGCTGCACCACGCGGCTTGAGGGATCTTAGTTCCCCAACCTGGGATCGAACCTGGGCCCCCTGCAGTGGAAGCACGGAGTCCTAACCACCGGACTGCCAGGGAATTCCCCAAAGCACTTTATTTCTGACGTAGATAACTACGTTATTCTACTGATTAACTAGAAAGGAAAAAAAAAAAAAAAAAGGAAAGGAAAAGTCAACCCACGCCAGTAGGAAATGTGGATTGTTTTATAGAAGAGAGGGTTATCCTTGGGGGTTGAGTTGGACAGAATTCCACACTTGGGCTTTGAGGTTGTTCAGTGGTGAATACCGTAGAAATGCCGAGGACAGGCGGGGCCACTGTGAAATGTGACAGATGCTAAAAAGACGCAGTCATTGGTGGGAGGGGCTGCTCACCTAAGGTGAGTCTACCCTAAAGGATAGCTGAGATCAACGAGAAAGCCAGAAAGGCTCCCAGATCCTAGAATATCTAAACATCTCCAACATGAGGACCACAGGGGTGATTCTCATGCATGATGCACCGGACCATTGTCCTTAGCGGAAGGAAAGGAAAAGTCAACCCACGCCAGTAGGAAATGTGGATTGTTTTATAGAAGAGAGGGTTATCCTTGGGGGTTGAGTTGGACAGAATTCCACACTTGGGCTTTGAGGTTGTTCAGTGGTGAATACCGTAGAAATGCCGAGGACAGGCGGGGCCACTGTGAAATGCGACAGATGCTAAAAAGACGCAGTCATTGGTGGGAGGGGCTGCTCACCTAAGGTGAGTCTACCCTAAAGGATAGCTGAGATCAACGAGAAAGCCAGAAAGGCTCCCAGATCCTAGAATATCTAAACATCTCCAACATGAGGACCACAGGGGTGATTCTCATGCATGATGCACCGGACCATTGTCCTTAGCGGAAGCCCTTCTCTGAGCGGCCACACCAACACCCATCCCCCATGCCTCGGGTGGATACTCTGCCAAGTTACATATTTGCAGCCGTCGCTCCTTTTTCACTGTAGTTTGCCGCGGATTAGCGTCACCCCTGTCTTTCTATAAATAGGAAGAATGCTTAGCACAGCCCTCAGAAAACCATGTGTCACAAGCATCTGGAAGAGATAAGCGACACTCACCGGGCTTCTTTGCTGGAGCTGTGTCTCTCCCACTTGCCCGGCAGGAAGGCCTTGGGAGAGCAGGCACTTTTGACCTCCGGGGACCCAGAGAAGCCAAGAAGCAAAGCAGTTGTGAAAAACAATCCAATTCCAGCACCAGGTACGCAAGGAGGCGGCCTGCAGGTGCTGGCAGGTCTGTCCGGGTCTCCCTCACCGACCTTCTCTCCAAAGGGGGATTTTGCCAGGAGGAACCTCTGAAAATTTCTAAGGTGGAAGAGAGACGGGTCAGACGCAACAGAAACGTGGCGCTCAGGCAGCCAGGCCGAGCAGAGGCGCTAAGTGGGGGGCTCCTTGGTGACCCGGGGTCCCTTTGAGCCTCCGGGGTAGCCTGGGAGGCCAGTGGGGTGAAGGCAGTAGGGGAACATCAAAGGCAAGCGGGGCCCATCTCACATTTTTATCATGAGCCAGCCCTATCTTACTCCTTCTGTTTTGAAGAAATACCTAATTTGTATTTTTCTTTAAAAACCATTTATGTCTGGTCTAGCCCTTGTGGTCAAATAAGCACGTTTATTACGCAGACGGAAGCCTGGTATCGCTAAGACCTTGAATGGACTATTTACAATATTGGGGCTGCAGGGCAAGGTGACCTTCAGACCACAAAGGGGCAGTGCCTTGCACGTGGCAGGGCCTTTCAGAGGACGTGAGACATCCAGGCCATTGCCATGTCTTAGGGGACCTGGGAGTTTACAGACTGAAGAGATGTCAAAACAGGATTAGAAAAATGCATTTTAAACATTTACAATTTAATGCTTTTAGAAGTAGGACAGAGAAAGGCAAACATCGTGTGATAGCATTCATATGCGGAATCTAATAAAAAAATGATATAAATGAACTTATTTACAAAACAGAAACAGACTCACAGATTTCAAAAACAAACTTGTGGTTACCTAAGGAGAAACATGGGTGGGAGGGATAAATTGGGAGCTTGGGATTGACAACATACACACGACTATATATAAAATAGATCACCAACAAGGACCCACCGTATAGCACAGGGAACTCTACTCAATATTCTATAATAAGCTAGGTGGGAAAAGAATCTGAAAAAGAATGAATATATGTATCTGTATAGCTGAATCACTATGCAGTACACCTGAAACTAACACAACATTGTAAATCAACTGTACTCCAATAAAAATTTTAAAAAATAAAATAAAATTGAATGCTTTTAACACACGACTCAAATATGAGAGAACTGAGCTGTTTGCTAGAAATGATATAAAAAAATCTAAAAACCTTTCTGAACATGAAGCCCAGGCCAGACGCCTCACTCCCAGCAGATAGATCCTGAAGCAAGTTGCCCCCAGAAATCAAGTGACAGGTATTGACCTGGTCACTGCAGTAGGAATCTGAGCCCCAGCACAGGACAGGTCAACTTCTAGCTGCGTTTCTAAATTCAAGAATGGCCAGCTCTCCCTGGGAATTTTATGAAATTTCCTTGGACAACAGAGGCGCAAACGACCCATCAAGCCTATTCTGAGAACTGTGAACAAGGAAAGCGACAGCACACCCCTCTGTACTGTGTTCCACAACCTTTCTAAGAGGCCAAAATGAAGTGTGGGCAGACCTAGGAGATGACACAGATCCTGAATGGCAGGGAAATTTCTAGGTGAACTTTCTGTTTTATGCGTCAGAACAAAATCCAGAAAAACTCTTCTGCCTGAATGCACGGGACCAAGTAAAACTCACATCCCCAATTCCGCAAACGCCCAGCCCCGCAGTGAGAGGCTCGTTTCCTTCCCGCGTCCTCGGGCTCCCTCTGTTGGAGGAAGCCTGAGTTACAGCACTAATAACCGGACTGGCAACCGCCAGACTCCAGGGGGCCCCGATTTCCCGGAATAGCAAAGAGGAGCAACTATAAAAGAAGCCCCATGTTTTCTCCCCTGGACACTTTGCCCAGTGAGCGTCATAAACCAGAGGTGCTGCAAACCTGCTCAAAGGTAGGGTTCAGTTCCCGGAGCAGCACTTCCTGATGTCCAGTAAGTTTTGCCCATGGTCTTTAGGACCTCAGGTCTGTGTCACCTCCAGGTCCCCAATCTCCTTACCTTGTCCTATTTCACTGGAGTCGGGGCACTCGATGGGTCCAGCGCCGATGACTTCATCCTTGTCTCACATGCTGGCTGAAACACATCCCAGGGACTCGCAGGCCTGCCCCGAGCTTCCTGTCTCCTTGGGCGAGTCGGTCAATCTCTAGGCCTCCCGGTCCTTGCCCCTGAGCTCGGGGCTGGCATCAGATGATTTCAAAGTATCTTTCATTTGTGGGGCTAAAGTCTGCACTCATAAGAGGAAAGACAGGTTCTGAACCTTAATCAGATCAGCAGAGGACGGGCACAGCAGAGAAACCGCTGACTCTGCATTGGGTGAAAAGCAAAAAAACGGTCAGTGGGGAAGTGCCAGGGGTCAGGATCGGGCCCTGGGGCCCTAGGGTCCCAGCAGCACCTTGGAGCCTTTTCCCGCCACCCCAGCCTGCCTCCTGGTCCTCCCTGTCTTCGGGATTTGGGGCGCTGCTCCTTAACCAGGTGGGCACCGCCAGTGTCCCATTTCCTGCTGAAATCCAGGCCCACCGTTTGCTCTCACGGCCCTTACCTTTGCCTTATACCTTAGTCCTTGCAGGAGCCCCAGGGACTCGGCTGGCCAGTTGGCTCTGCCTGGAGGGTGCGGGCAGTCCCCTGAGAGCCGCCTGTCCCCACGTCCTTGGCAGGAAGCCTGGCAGCCTCAGCACTGCGCCTGTCCCAGGCTGAGCAGGAAGCCTCCTCGAGCCAGATCTGTGCGGGCCCCCAGTCTGATGACATCAGCAGGGCGCAGGGTCTGCAGGCCCCACGACCCCTGCCATCTCCCCCTCCTCCTCCCCCTCTGCCATCTCCCTCCCCCTCCCAGAGCAATGCAGGCTCCAAGGGCAGCCTCCAAGGTGCAGACACTCAAGCCAGCGATGGGAGGAAGCAGCCACCAGCACCCAGGCTCTGCCCGCAGAAGTCCAGGGTCCGGGAGAGTGAGAGGCGTCGGTCTCCGAACTGTCTCACAGCTGCGAACAGCCCCGGAAGAGCGGGCTCGTGTGTGCAGTGTGACATCACTTCCCATCTTGCCAGGAGACAGGGCTTTTGCCAGGAACAGGCCCCAGGGGACGAGTCGGGCAGCATTTTCATGCCACTGGCATAAATGAAGACCTGCTCCAGAGGCTGCTATTCTGGGCAGAAGGTGCTGTCTGGGCTCCCTGGGGCTGCCTTCTCTGTCCCCAGCCCCTCCCTCCTGCCACTTCAGCCCCTCACATCACCCAGGAGGGTCAGCAGCTACCAGACCCCACCCACATCTGCTGGCCCTGCTTCCCTCTGTAGGGCAAGCTGGACTTCTTCCACCTCCAACTTTAACCTTCTGCAACGAACTCGACACTGGGAAAACCCCTTTCTGCCAGCGCCTCTGTGCCTCAGTCTGTTTCCGGAGGCTCTCCCAGACACCCTGAGCGGAGGGGTCAAGAACACGTTCCGAGAAGGCCCCTCTGCCCTCACCCAAGAGGACGCCTGAGTTGGGAATCCCTTCTTACCCACCCCCACCCCCCGAGTGGAAAGACAGCCTCACTTTCCAGACCGGTGTCCACGATTCAGAGCAGGAGGTCCAAAGCCGGGGCCCAGACACAGCGTCCCTGGGCTCCCCCCAAAGGCTTCATCAACCTCCCATCCCTTCCGAGGTGCCACACATCTTGTTCTTCTATGGAGGTTTCGGCAAATCACGCCTCACTCTTGCCGGATGCTCCCTACAGGAGCGCCTGTGAAAAGGGCCCATCCAAGGATGCGCGAAGCCGGTCTGTACAAGAGCCTCCGTTTGTCATCCTTCCCAAGCGGGGAGGCTGCCTCCGGCCCCAGCCCTCAACTCCGATGAAGTAGAGTCGTGCAGAAAATGTTGTATAAATAAAGCCCGAGACTCACTCACTGCGCCAATCAGGGACCGAGTCCTGTCTCGGCGCTGGCTGCGCGCAGCCGCCGGGAGGTGGCCGTCGGACGCGAGCGTGGCAGTGGCGCGCCGCCCGCCAGCCCGGAGCAGTGGTGCAGGGCCTCTGCGCCGCCCGCTGCTGCAGCCCCGCGGCAGCCAGCCCTGCTGACTTGGCCCGGGCGGCGGGGAGGGCGGGGGAGGGCCTGCAGCAGCTTGGGTTCCAACCGCCCCTGCGCAAGGAGACCCGGAGAACCAGCAGCACGGGCTCCGCGGGCCAAGGCCGGGGCAGGTGACGGGGTGGGAGAGGAGAGCGCGCGGGAAGCCCTGAGTCAGCACTGGTGCATTGCGAGCCGCCGCCGGGGAGCCTGGGACCAAGACGCACACCCACCCGCTCCTGCCCCTCCAGGCATACCTCCCACCTAACTTAGGGACCAGCTCTAGCCTCGCTGTTTCCCTGCCACGATCGCAGGGCTAGGATGCGCCGGCTCTAAGTGATCTGGGGGATGGAAAGAGAGAATTCTTTTTAAAGATCAACCCAGGCCCATGTCAGCCCCTGGATCTGAGCCGTGGGCCGGGCGGGGGAGAGATTCTTCCTGCTCCCAGCCTCCTGCAGCCCCTGGACTAGCGGGTCGGGCCTGGCGGAAATGGGGGCAGGGTGGTGGTGTCATCCATTGCACTGGATTTCCTGCCTGAGGGAAAACCTCGGGAAATGCTGGTCCCTCGCTGTCCAGCACGGGGCCAGCTCTCGCCATACCAGCTCCTCAGCAGCTGGCCTCCCCACTCTACGCCCTGAGAGATGAGGGCGTCCAGGGGCCTGCAGGGGCTAAGACCCACCTGTCCATCCCTGAGGCTCTCGCGCCACTTTGGCTGCTTCTCCCGCGACTGCCTTGATGGGGTCGCTTTGGCCCTGACAGCACCTGCTGAGGGAAGCAGAGCTCTCACAATGAGAAACTTGTAGGAAGCCCTTTTTTCATCTCATATTGGCAGTGCATGTCATTCATTTCACAAGCTCCAGTGATGTCGGAGGGCTGGGCTCTGGGGTCACCTGCTCCCCTTGGGGCACATTTGTGAAGTTCCTGGCTCACCTGACCTCCCCTTAGGGGACCAGAGACTGGTGGATGTGGGCAGGATGCTGGGGCCAACAGTGGCATTTGCTTTGCAGCCACGGACCAGAGGCCTTTCTCTTGGCTAATTCCAGATATAAAGGAATTAATTCCAGATGTAAAGAAGTCTCGTTTGTCATCCAGGCGGGGGAGGGAGGCACTGAAGGGGAGAGGAGTTTGTCTGGGCATGCCAGCTCTAGTCTCTTGCTCCCCAGGGCAGAGAGGCCGCTGACACCTCCATCCCACTGATAAGGGAAAATTCGTCAAGGTTTGTCCCAACAGCACCTCCTAGCAGCTTTCTGCGGGGGGGGCGGGTGGTGGGCAAGTTCTGCCTGTTGCACCAATGAGGCTCCATCATCAGCACCACACGATACTGACCACCAAAGACCCTAGTGTGTGGGACCCCAGTGATTCGTCTGGGTACACCAGCCTCGAAGTGTTCCACACCCAGGGATGTCAGTCTGCAAAAATTAAGTTGCTCTGTATCTCAGGAGGTTCTGCAAGCCCATGCCACAGATCTATGAGCCAAGGTCAAAGATGGTGTTCAATACACAGGGAATATATAAAAAGCGGACGGAGTGAGTCAGAGAGGTAGGGATTTTGAAAGTAGAGAAGTATCAAGGTACTCCTAATTTGGGGGAGGAGGTTTGTTTTCACCTGAAGAGGGCTTTTCCAATCTAGGCAATTATGCGGTCTAAGACCCTATAAAATATCTGTCTATGAGCCCGAATTTTCCCAGATGCCCGCACAGGGTTTAACGGGACCACCTCTCATGCCCCAAGGAGTTTCAACTGTTGCAGCCCCGGCCAGAGTGCAGGCAGGGTTTTCTAAAGATGAGCCTCCAAGTCTGGCTCCGGTCTACGGCAAGACCCAGAACACAATGCAGAACCCACAGAGGTCATGGCACACCGCCAGCCTCGGCCCAGTTGCTGTTTCAGGGACTTGCCTGGATAATTTATATCTGAGAGGTTTGCTGCACATCCTTAGAGCAGATTTAGTGAGAGACCTAAAGTTTTTTTTTTTTTTTTTTTTTTTTTTGTAAAAAGATGCCGTTTTGCTTTGGGAAGAACTGCACAGGAGCTCAGCCCATCCAGTGCCCGGGACCACCTGGGCATATGCCGCCGTCGGCCCTGAGTGGCATCACCCCCAATGCGGACCTGGATCCAGGCCCCGCGCGTCCTGGAATGCCACGCCAGTGGTGCCAGGCTTGGCGCTCCTCCAGCCGGCACCTACTGAGGCAGCAGCTGCCTTTGGGGCGGCCCTTTGGCCAGATGGGGAGGAGTCTGGTCCCGGAGACCAGAGTTCAGACGCCTTGGGCTCCTTGTGCATTTCCCCGGAAAGAGCCACTGCCCCAAGTGGGCTTTCTGCTGCTTCTGTGCGAACCCCATCCCCATCTAGATGGGCTTCTTCTGGAGCCCCCCACAGTTGCCTGGCCCCCCGTGCATCATAATGCAACAGCCACTACTCACACATCAGTGAATTCATCCGTTCTTAAATGCTACAGCCTCTGCCCCTGCGGTCGCAAATCACTGTTTCAAGTTTCCCTCCAAAGCCCATCTCAATAAACCCACAAGAAGAAAACCTCCACCCCCAGTGAATAAGGCAGTGAAGGCTGCCTCTGTGTTCCCAGGGTTCAAGCCAGGCTGGAAAGATCACAACAGAGATCAGACCTGAATTCTCCAGCCCGATTCGATTCCACACGGCTGAAAAGAGCCAGTTAACCAGACACAAACGCACGCACGCACGCAGGCGCCGAGGCAAGGACTACGCTTAAACTCATCAGTGAGTCTGTGGGGTCTCCCCGTGCCCAAGCCTGTGAGCCAACCCGAAGTCAGGTCCTGAACGCACTTAGGATTTCGCCCAGCATTCGGCGCTCCCCAGTCTGAGTTATACCCAACGGGCCGACCCGAGAGTGGGTATCCCTTTCTCTCCCCTCCCCCCCCCTCCCCGCTACTGAGGTTCTGCAGTCACTTGAAGGAGAAAGATTTCGCAGTACGGCATTCTTAAAGCTGCAGTGTCCACATTCTCCTTCAAACCCCAAGTGTCACAGACATCAGCGCACTTACCGGGGTCCTTTGCAGAGGGTGGGTGGGCAAGGAGGTGGGGGGCATGGGGGGGCTTGCTTGGAGAAGCCAGGCGGGTGGGAGTCAGAGACTCAGACTCTAGCGAGGGTAAAGAGGAGAGGCAGACTGCACCGTGATAGCCTCTGCAGTTAAACCAGGTTGCTGGGACTGCAGCACGACTGCAATGGAGTAGTTTTTTTTTTTTTTTTTAAATCACAAAACCACCACCAAAATTTCCTCCACAAACTTATATTCATCGTAGCTGAATTAAAACACAAGGTGCAAACGTAAAACCAACATGAGAAAGAAACCGAACTAAAAAAATAATTCGAAGAGCATTTAAAAATTATTTGGAAAATTTTACTCCCGTGAGCAACTGACTCAGCTTTCCTTGCACGGAAAGCCATGCGGGGAGGGGCCTGGATGAACTTCACGGAGCCCAGAGTTGCTGTAAAGTGCAGGGAGAGGGCTTCGGCTTCTTAGAAAAGAAAGCTTTTAAAAAACCCAAAGAAAAAGGAATCGTTCTGCTGGCTACCTAAGGAGCGGGTAAAATGAGCTGATGATCTAGCACCGAGAAACCCACACACCCCTCCCGGAAAGTTACCTTTCTCCTCTGCTCCGCGGCTGCCGGCTGCCGTCCTGCCCCGATGCCGGCAAGTTGCAGACTTCTGCTGGGAAGGCAGGACCCAAAATAAGAAGTGTCAGCTGGGTCCTTGCACCGAAATGATGCCAGGAGTCAACGCTGCAGGCGCGGGGATGGGCTCTCCCCTTCTCCCTCCCCCATCCTGGTTTAATTTAAACCCCTGACACTGCAAGATGCCCGCACCTACAGAGGCGCGTCTCCAAGAACCCTCCTTACCACCAGGTCCAAGGCTTTGCTCCACCTCCCACATTCGTTCACCTGAAGATGCTTTTCCGGCAAAAAAAGAAAAAAACAACGAAAAGAAGACAGGGACTGCAGGATCCTTAATTCCTTCCTTCGTGGGACCACATTTTAGAGAAGGTGTGACTTGTTCCGAAGTTTGAGAACTGCAGCCTGACTCCCAGGAAGGAGTAGAAGCCACGAGTGACAAGTCTGCTTTGCTTCAGACAGAAGTCTGCACCATCACTTTACCAAGAAAAGGACGCAGGTAGACCCAGGGTAAGAAGACTAGGAAAATTCCCCTCTGTCTGCTGGCAAATTTTCAACAGTTTGGGAAAATCTCTACTTTTGCTTTCCTTCAAGAAAATCCCGTTTTAAAAACTGGCAGGCACACAAAATGTACAAGATGGCCACGAAGTGTAAATTTTTGTCCTGACATGTCTGTGATTCTTAAAGTTTTTGCTCCTGCCTCTGTGAAAGTTAGTATCTTTTAAGATTGAGATAGGGATTTAATTGGGAAAATTCCAGGAGAGAGCAGCACTTTAAATGCAGATACGGTTAAAATAGCACATCCTAATATAATCCACGAGAGATAAAGCAGAGTAGATAAATTGAGATGGAGAGCAGGGTGAGGGGAGAAGAAGGGATTCCCAGATTTTGAATTTAATGCAGACTGAGAGTCTGAGAAAAGTCAGTTAAGGAGAAAGGCAGGGAGGGAAACTAAGACTCCTAAATCAATTGTTCAGGAGGACCAACTGCATCCATTTCATGTACATTTCATTACTGAAGTAAAACCTGGCATGTGACTGGTTTCTAAACAGACCCCGGGGGAAGGCTGGGCTGCCCGCATCCTGCCTGGGACACACAGGGCCACCCTGCTGCAGTGCGCCAACGCTGACGCGGGCACCGCATCCGCCGGCCACTCACCCGCTTTCCTGGCTCTCAGGCTTTGGCAGGCAGGTAAGGCTGTGCGGCACGGGTTGTGCTGGCAGGCAGACCCAAGGACCAGCCGCGGTCAGGCTGTTGGCACCCTCCATGCTGCACCCCTTGTTGTGGCAGGGGTGGCCGCAGATTCACGGAGGGTCCCAGTGGAAGGGACCCCAGAGAGCACACAGCCCCATCCCCCCATTTCACAGACAGGTAGTCCTGACACCCAAGAAACGGCAGGGCCTCACGCAAGGTCGGGCAAGTTGCAGACTTCTGCTGGGAAGGCAGGACCCAAAATAAGAAGTGTCAGCTGGGTCCTTGCACCGAAATGATGCCGGAGTCAACGCTGCAGGCGCGGGGATGGTCTCTCCCCAGGTTCTGTGAGAGGCAGAACCTGGATTAGAATTTGGATCTCCAGATCCTTGGTCCTGTGAACTTCGCGCTGTATTTGCCATGCCCCTGTCCCTTAGGTGAGCCGACTTCCTCTGCGCCTTCTTCACGTGACCTTGAGGATCACCTCTCTGTTCTGAGTCAATTTCCCCTCCCTAGATGGCATGCAGACTTAGGCCAAGGAGTTTCAACGCATGAAAGTGGGAAGAATACCAAGTCATGTTCTTGCCTTCAGAGGCAAGACCATACTTAAGGCTTAGGAACCAAAGCAAGAGTTTTTCAGTCTCCACCGATTTTGAGACCTACAGGGTCATCTGCATTGGGGCTACTGAAACAAATTGCCACAAACTTGGTGGCTTAAAACAACAGAAGTTTATTGTCTCACAGTTCTGGAGGCCAAAAGTCTGATATTAAGATGTCAGCAGGGTGGTTTCTTCTGGAGCTTTCATTCCATGCCTTTCTCCCGGCTTCTGCCGATTGCTGGAAATTCTGGGCATTCCTTGCCTTGTAGATGCTTCGCTCCGATCTCTGCCTCTGCCTTCATGTGCGTGGCCTTCTCCTCTGTGTGACTTCTTCCCTTCTCATTTGTCTCTTCTCTTATAAGGACACTTGTCATTGGATTTAGGGCCCATCCTAATCCAGCATGATCTTGTCTTGAGTTCCTTAATTATATCTTCAGAGACCCTTTTTCCACATAAGGTCATCACAGGTTCCACACCTTTTTTCGGTGGGGGGGGCTGTCCTTCAACCCCCTGCATTGTGCATTGAAAGTTTTCACATGAGAGGCAACAGCAATGGAGTGTCACGGTGCTGGTCCCACCCCAGTCTCTGGAGGCGCCATAACACAGAGCCCTTTAATGCCGTTTGCGGCAACATGGATGGACATAGAGATGATCACACTGAGTGAAGTAAGTCAGACAGAGAAAGACAAGTATCATGTGATATCACTTATATGCGGAACCTTAAAAAAATGATACAAGTGAACTTATTTACAAAGCAGAAGCAGACTTTGGAAAGAAACTTATGGTTACCAAAAGGGAAAGGTGCAGGGAGGGGGGGAATAAATTAGGAGTTGGGGATGAACATACACACACGACTATATATAAAATAGATCACCAACAAGGACCTACCGTACAGCACAGGGATCTCTACTCAATATTCTGTAATACCCTATATGGGAAAAGAATCTGAAAAAGAATGGATATGTGTATCTGTATAACTGAATCACTTTGCTGTCCACCTGAAACTAACAAAATATCGTAAATCAACTATACTCCAATATAAAATAAAAATTAAATTAAAAAAAGAGAAGTTTGGAACTCCCTGGAAGTCCAGTGGTTAGGACTCTGCACTTTCACTGCCAAGGGCCCGGATTCCATCCCTGGTTGGGGAACTAAGATCCCACACGCCTTGCGGTGAGGCCAAAAAAAAAAAAAAAAAAAGGAGTTAAGAGCTACGTGTATGGAATGCTTGGCCTCTAAGTGCTTTACTTGTGTCGACTTAGTTAATTCTGTCAACAACCCTCTGTGGTAAGTACTGTCATCATCACCCCCATTTTACAGTCAAGGAAACTGAGGCACAGAGAGGTTTAGGTCACCCAGCTACTGAGTAGCAGGATGGAGGCCATCTGGCTCCAGAACCCGTGCTCTTAACCACACTTCTGATCAATCGTGCTGGGGTTGCAGATACTTCTCTCTCTCTCAACTTGACACCATTGATTTTCTATCCAACCCACATCTCTGATTTGTTTCTTTTACAGATATTTATTGGGCATGTTTGAATGTGTGCTCTGTGCTGATCTCATTTCTGGGCATTGTCCTTTGCCACCCCTACCAGGGATGCCTCTGCAGCCTTTCTACACACGGGAGGGATTCAGGAAAGTAAACCGTGCAGATAAGCCCACGAGGTTACCCTAAGAACGGAGGGGACATGTCACTGCACATCTTTGTCCCTCGTGATCAACAAGACACCCGTCAGGTCAGTAATTAACATGAAACGAAAACAAGCATCCATTTTCAAATCAACAAGAAAGAAGAAACTTGGGAACAACGGTGGTCTTTGGGAGATGCCAACATTGTGGTTCTTGCATTGGATCCTCTTTCCCAGGCTGTTTTAGCAAGTCTGGTGAGTCTTTCACTTTCTCCAAGAACAAGTTCTAGGGTACTTCCCTGGTGACTCAGCGGTTAAGAATCCGCCTGCCAATGCAGGGGACACGTGTTCGAGCCCTGGTCCGGGAAAATCCCACATGCTGCAGAGCAACTAAGCCTGTGCGCCACAACTACTGAGCCCGCATGCCACAACTACTGAGCACATGTGCCACAACTACTGAGCCCGCATGCCGCAACTACTGAAGCCCATGCGCCTAGAGCCCATGCTCCGCAACAAGAGAAGCCACGGCAACGAGAAGCCCGCACCACAACGAAGAGTAGCCCCCGCTCTCTGCAACTAGAGAAAGCCGCACGCAGCAACGAAGACCCAAAGCAGCCAACTAAAGAAAATAAATAAATTTTAAAAAAGAAAGAACAAGTTCTAATCCATGTTAGATTTCTTCTTAGGCCCTGAGAAATAACTTGAGCACTTTGCACACAAACTGCTGGGTGGAAGGCAGATACAGCGCCAGTTTTTTTCACTGGCTGCCTTATGCGGGGTTAATATGCAACAATCCCACTGTCTCTTATATGTGCAGTAGCAGTAGTAGAAAACTAGGTTCAACCTAGGGAAAGTGTCCTATCTGGAAGTCGTTCTAAAATATTACTCTAGATCAGGGTCTTTCCCTTTTAAGGACAAGGCAGAACCCTTGAAGGCCCAGGAGCAGTGCTGCCTGGAGATAAGCTCAAGATGGCCATCTGACTCAGGAGATTCCCTGCCTCTTACATCATAAAAAGGTCCCTTGACCTTTACATAGCAAAGCATCTGCGTTGGGACTGGAGAACATCGTTGAATGCATCACAGTGGCTTTTCTTTACGGATGAGTAAAGCTTTCTGTGATGACTTCCATGTGCTTGGCCTTTTCCCTATCAACACAAAATCACCATCACCAGGGAGGGGTCCAAGAGGGTGGCTTTCATCGCCTTCAACAGAAGATAAAGGCTCTGCCCGCCCTGAATCTCCTACATTGTTTGACAGCTGCGCTGAGCAGAGTTCTTTCCGCTCCGAGCAATGCCGTGTGAGGGCACAAGGATGGCAGAGTCAAATGCCTTTTATAATCAGTGAGAACTCTTCCACCCCAAACAGTCAGGCTGTCTCTTCCTCCTACTTCTTCATGGTCAGCTGGGGGACAGCCATCTCCTACCCTCCTGATCTGCCTCGTAGTCTGTTTAAACAAAAAAACCATAAATGCTCAAATATTAGATCTGCCAGCTTACATATGCACTTTGTGAGTTTTCTCAGTTGTTCATTTAAAAAGTGTTAATTGAGGGACTGCCCTGGAGGTCCAGTGGTTAAGACTCCGAGCTTCCACTGCAGGGGGCACGGGTTCAATCCCTGGTAGGGGAACTAGGATCCCTCATGCCGCGTGGCACGGCCAAAAAAAAAAAAAAAAAAAAAAGTGTTGATTGAGCACCTTCTATGTGCAGAGCAGTGGAGAGCCACACATTCTGTCCACACTGGGCTAAAGGTGAGCTTGCGCTCCATAGACTGTTAATGTATCTTTGCTGAGACATTGGAGGTTCACGGCTTAAGCTGAGGTTCTTCCCCAGGATGTCTGTGTTAACTGCCAAGGGACGATGGGGGCATCTTCAGACCCTGGCTGCCGGATGAAAAATATTTTCAGTGCCAGGAAGCCTTCTTGGGGTCCTCGGCCATAAGCATCTTTCACTGTGCCCATGGAACCTGTGTCTCTTTGGCCTGTGCCCAAATGTCCCCTTATCAGAGTCACTCTCTTCTTCAAAACTGCACACCAGGACCACCTCCTCACTCTATTCCTTGCCTTCTGAGCAGGTATATCAGCACCTGACATTGTACACTTATTTGTTTATTCGTTAGCATTTGTGTCCCTACACCGGGGTGCCACCTCCCCCAAAGCAGAGAGGTTGGCTGTTTCACGCACTGCTGTGTTCGCAGCACTAAGACGGTGCCTAGTAGGCAGTAGACGCTCCATACATTTTCGTAAATGAATAACTGAATGAATGAATGAACAAACATATTCCCTTTCTTTTCGATCTGTGCCAGTGGAATTCTTCATTTCCAGGCAAACCTACGATCGCCGCCGCTTGGGGACTTCTAATTTTCCCTCATAAGTGAAAGCTGGCTTCCCACAAGCCCACATGACGACTCTGCAGATCACGTCCCAAGGAAGTCACTGCCGTCCTTCCCCGACACGCGGGCCAGGGGGAAGGGCTGGCCGAGCAGGCCGTCCCTCTGCCATAGTGCACCCCTTTGGAGCTGCCCTTCATCTCAGAATAAAATGCAAACACCCTACCAAGGCCCAGGAGGCTGTGAGGTCCAGCCTTGACCCCTGCCTCCAGCCTCCCACCTCCTCTTGGCCGACCTCTCCCTCCTGCTCAGCTTCAGCAGTTCCAGCAGCCCCTGGCCTCCTCCAGGTCTCCCTGAACAGCCCCTGACGGCTCCTTCTCACCTTCAGGTGTCAGCCCGGCTCCCTTCCTGGAAGAGCCTCTTTTGATGGGCTCCCTGGAGTGGCTCTTGGCTCCCTGCTCCTTCCCAATCAGTCCCCGCAGCCCAGCATCTGTCACTGTCTGCGATTCTCTGGTTCATCTGTTCTCTCAGGAGAAGGACAGCGTTCATCCCTGGATACCCAGTGCAGGAAGAATACGTGGTATCAGTGCCAGGCCCCCCCCCGCCCCAACATCAACGACAATGTCTGTTGGATCAAGGGCTGCATGACTGCTCCCGGGCGCTCAGCCTATGGCCGTGTTCCCACAGCCTTCTCTTTCGACACCTGTATTAACCTGCCGGGGTCCCCGTAACAAAGCAGCACAGACTGGGCAGCTTACACGACAGAAATGTATTCTCTCGGTTCTGGAGGCTGGAAGTCCAAGATCCAAGGTTTCGGCAGGGTTGGCTTCTCCGGAGGCCTCTCTCCTTGGTTTGCAGACGGCCGTCTTCTCACTATGTCCTCACATGTTCTTCCCTCCGTGTGTGTCTGAGTCCTGATCTCTTCTTCTTATAAGGATGCCAGTCAGATTGGATCAGGGCCCCCTAAGGACCTCATGTTAACTTAATCACCGCTTTAAAGACCTCATCTCCAAATACGGTCACACTCTGAGGTACCAGGGGTGGGGTTTCAGCATACGAATCTTGCGGGGGGCACCTAATAACACACCTGCTATCCACTCACCCCCGCCATCACTGGCTGCCTTGCGTGAGCTCTCCCACTCTCCTTTGACTTTGGCCTTTGGCCCCCATTCTCCTTCCCACTCCTCCTTATCTGAGTGTCCCCATTGCTCACGTTTTGCTTATAGAAGCTTTCTGCTCAGATCCTTGTTTCTCGGGCTTGGCTACCCGGTTGCCCAGCCCACCACACAGCAGTTACCCCGTTTGCTGAGCGCTTACTAAGGGCCGGGCCTGCTCCCACACTTCCCACATTTATGCCTCACATAACCCAGGAGGTGGCTCTGCCTGCCCCCATGTTATGTAGGCAGGAACCAAGCTTGGACAGGTCGAATGAGCTGCCCCAGGTCATAGAGTTGGAAGTGGGGGGGGGGGACCTGGAGTGGAACCCAGACTTTCAGCTTCGGGGAATGTGCTCCAAACACCATGTTTGCCCACAGATTCCCAGGGCACATCATCGGTGGGGTGAGGGGCTAGGACAGGCAGGCTCACTTAGAGAGCAAGAGACAGGGCAATCGATAGACTGGCAACCAAAGAAGAGACGGCAACATTAGAAAGAGCGGAATAGGAATAAAAAGCATGGCAATCTGGTCCATTTCCACAAGGGCTAAGAGCCCTCCTAGCCTCAAAAGGTCCCCGGTGCATCACCATACACCCCATCACAGAGAACAGCAGGAAAAGAGCCTGTTCAGTGAGGACTGGCAGAGCCAGCAAAGAAAAATACAGGACTCTCTTGGGCTTCCCCGGTGGCGCAGTGGTTGAGAGTCCGCCCGCCGATGCAGGGGACGCGGGTTCGCGCCCCGGTCCGGGAGGATCCCACGTGCCGCGGAGCGGCGGGGCCCGTGAGCCGTGGCCGCTGAGCCTGCGCGTCCGGAGCCTGTGCTCCGCGACGGGAGAGGCCACAACAGTGAGAGGCCCGCATACCGCAAGAAACAAACAAACAAACCAAAAAAACAAAAAATACAGGACTCTCAGTTAAATTTGAATTTCAGATGAACAACAAATTATTTTTTAGTCTAAGTAATATTTGGGACATGCTTTTACTCAAAAACTATTTGTTGCTTATCTGAAATTCAAGTTGACTGGACATCCTGTATTTTATCTGGCAACTCTAGGTTTACTACATGTTTGATTTTAAAAAGGAAGAGAATGTGCAAGGTACTCTAGAGAGAGTTCCTTCCAAAATGGGTAAAATAAAATGATGGGTGCTTAAGTGATCCTTTGTAACAGATGTAACAGATAAGAACTGTGTAAATGGGGGCTTCCCCGGTGGTCCAGTGGTTAAGAATCTGCCTGCCAATGCAGGGGACACAGGTTCAATCCCTGGTCTGGGAAGATCCCACACGCCTTACGGAGCAAGTAAGCCCGTGCGCCACAATTGTTGAGCCTGCGCTCTAGAGCCCACGAGCCGCGACTACTGAGCCCACGCACTGCAACTACCGAAGCCCATGTGCTGCAACTACTGAAGCCCGTGCACCTAGAGCCTGTGCCCCGCAACAAGAGAAGCCACCTCAATGAGAAGCCCACACCCCGCAATGAAGAGTAGCCCCGGCTCGCCACAACTAGAGAAAGCCCACACGCAGCTACGAAAAAAAAAAAAAACTGTGTAAATGACAGAAGCCATAAGTAGAGACTTAAACGAAATAGAGATTTATTTCTCTTTCATAGAAAAAAATTCCAGAGGTCAAAGGTCCACAGTGTCATCAGGGACCTGGGATCCTCCTACCTTTTTCTTCTCTCATTCTTAGCATGTGACTTCCAGACTCACTGTCACCTCATGAGCCAAGAGAGTTGCTGGAGCCCCAGCAATCACATCAGCATTCCAGGCAAGAAGCAAGGAGCAGATGGAGGAAGAATATGAAAAAAGCACATGGCAGCTGTCTATCCCCCTTTTCATAAATCCTATAATACTTGATAACTTCTGCTTACAACTCGTTGGCCAGAACTTAATCACGTGGCCCTATTTAGCGGCAAGAGAAGCTTGGAAATATAGTGTTATAACTGTGTACATTGCCACATTGTAAAAAATCAAGGATTTGTTAGTAGAAGAAGGGGAGAATGGATATTAGGTAAGCAGTAGACAATAAAACACTATGTCTTCTTTCCTTGCATATTAGGATACCTGGCCTTTCCGCAGGAGGACTTGAAGGGCCCAGTTTTGAAAAATATAGGCAATTTTGACACACCTGCTATTTTGTTTTATAGACTTCACTTGTTACGCTCCTAAGCCACCAAGGGTTACAGTTTAATATAACAGAAGAGTAATAAAATAAAGCAGCAGATTGATCTTTTTATATCTAAAATCTAATTTAAAAGAATTTTTTAAGGAGCAGAGTAAACTCCTTGAAGAATAAATTTCAGGTCTCTGTGGCTCTCCCCACTCTACCCTTAGATTGTAATTCAACTCAGGCTTTGCCCAGATCCTACTATGTGCCCGACATGGTGTAGAAGCAGGGGATAAAAGGAGGGCTGCGTGGCACCCACCCACGGGGTGCTTGCTCTCGTGGAGGTGATACATGGGTGTGAAATGGCCTGAGAGAGCGCCTGGGTTCCTTCCTGATTAGGTTAGGTGAGGAAAGACTGGTTAGGCTGGGTGGGGAAAGCACTCCTATTCCTGACAAAACTCATCTAGTGGAGGAGAATTCCGGTCTTAACGATGCTCCACGCGGGCTGTAAAGACCTTCATTAGCAGCTGCAGCTCTTCTCAGTGACTCAGGTTTGGGGGCAATTTTCTGGGTCTCCTGAAATCACTCAGTGATTTGCATGGGTCTCTTGAATTCTGCTGAGAATATTTCACCTTTTAGATTTCGTACGAAGCAAAACTCTTAAAAGATGGGAAAAAAAAAAGAAATCCTTGCTTTGCCCTCAATCTTTGGATCATTAAAAGCGTGTGTAATGAGATGTTCTAAAGGGACTCACCGGCTCCGTTTCAGTCATGGGTCCAGTCTTGGGAGGCCACCATTCCCAGCTCCACGGGGACAAACGTGCGAAGGAGGGGTCAAGTGACTGCTTTGCATCCATCAGCTCAATAACTACGCTGAGAGAGAAAAAGCATCACGTTTGAGATGAGGGAAGAATGCTTTTCAGTGGTCATTGTCCCGCGAGTATCGCCCCCACGTGGAGGAGCGGGGACTTGCTTCCCCTTACCACCAGCTGGCTGAAGGGATCTTTACGTAAAGAACTCAGAGGGCAACACAGGTGCCCCAGGGCCCCGTGCAACTCCCGCCTGAGAAATCGAAAGGTGGAGAAGGGACGCCTGGCTAAAGCACCCCCTGGCAGTGACATTCTTTCCCTGAGAGCCGGTTCAAGGTGAGAGCTTCTGGGGGCCAGGGGTGCGTCTGGGAGAGTCTTTGATCGTCCCAATAGATCGCCTGGAGGGGAAAAGAGACCTCAGAGGAAGAGGTCTGATCTCCAGGGACTGGGGATGAAATTACAAATAACAAAAAGCCAGCCAGAGAAGGCATTTTCACAGGAGTCAAAAGAACAGCAGGTGTCAGCTCTTCCCTGTTGAAATTTCCAAAGACCCTTCAAAGTGCCTGGTGTGATAAGCTTTGAATATCTGCTGAGCCCAGCGAGCAGCGATGCCAGCCCAGGACCTCCCAGTCCAGGTAAACCTCACCTGTCGCTTTCTCGTGTCTTCTTCCTGCAGTTCGGGAGCAGGCAGAGGCCACAGCTAGCAATCGGAGGGCCGCCCAGGCAGAAAAACAGTATCCTAGCCCCTCCCCTCCAGGAGCTGGGGGCAGGGAAAAGCTGTAACTCTGGGGTTCTGACTATTAAGTGGGACTAGACGTTTAAAATCCTGGCTGGAGAGAGAGGCTGAGAAAGTCAGATCTCATCCAAGATTTCAGTTTCAGATTTCATCCAGAGGTGGAGTAAGCGTCCCAGCAGGTTTGAACCGGCAGTGGGGCAAGATGAAGTTTTGTCTTTTGCACCCAATGAGTCCCACTCGTTCAAGGTACCAGCTACATGTGAAAGCTTTAAAAATATCTCAGGGTTAATCTCCCAGTTGCAGGAAAGCACAATAAGCAAGGCATTAATTAGGGCTCCATTTACACTTCCTGCTTCACCTCTAAGTACCTGTTTATGGGGAGCTGGTTCTTCTAATGGCTGCACTCATTCCTGTTCTATTTGTAATTTGGATTTCTTTTTTTTTCTTTTTTCTTTTTTTTTTTTTTGCGGTACGCGGGCCTCTCACTGTTGTGGCCTCTCCCGTTGCGGAGCACAGGCTCCGGACGCGCAGGCCCAGCGGCCATGGCTCACGGGCTCAGCCGCTCCGCGGCACGTGGGATCCTCCCGGACCGGGGCACGAACCCGCGTCCCCCGCATCGGCAGGCGAACTCCCAACCACTGCACCACCAGGGAAGCCCTGGATTTCTTTAAGTACCTGGGAGCCATGCTCTAATATTAGCCAACTTTCTGGAACTTAATACAGATAAACTCATTTGGGGGTCTCATCCATGCGGCACTTAATTCTAGAATAATTAGGAGAACGTCATTAGCCTGTTACCCAATTGCATGGGTTCTAAGAATGAAGTATTTCAGAGACCCTGGCATATGTTTGAGTTTCATATGCCTTTTACTTTGTAATGGGGACTCACGTACTCAACATTCTCCTACACTGGACTGGTGTTGATATCAAGGCAAAGTGTCTGATTTTAGCTAACACATAATTACCTTTTACAATAAAATTGCAGCTGGACAGTTGAGGAGGCGTTGAGAGGGATACAGAAGCAGAAACGAGAACTGGGCCCTTGAAGAGGTTTTTGCTGTGTGGACATTGGCTGCTGTCCTAGGTCTGAAAAGTGTCAGGCTTGGGGATAAACCTCTGTGTGTCTAGCACTCCCCATACAAAGGTCAAAGGATGACTGGCTTGTTCTAATCCCAGGGCACAGGGGAGACAGGTGGGCAGGGTATCCTGGGCTAAATGATACTGCACAAGCCAGACGCCTCTCAGATCCTCATCCATGGGATGTTGCCCCAATGTGACTTTCTTTTTTCTTTTCAGTATTTTCTTTTATTGTGATAAAGCACACACAACATAAAGTTTACCGCTTTAACCATTTTAAGTGCACCGTTCAGTGGCATTAAGTATTCACAGTGCCGAGTTACCATCACCACAACTTTTTTCATCTTCCCAAACAGAAACTCTGTACCCAATAAACACCAACTCCCATTTCTCCACTCCTCCTGCCCCTGGCAACCACCATTCTACTTTCTGTCTCTATGAATGCGCCAGTTTTAGGCATCGCAAATAAATGGAACCGTACAACATTTGTCCTTTTGTGTCTGGCTTCTTTCACTTAGCATAATGTTTTCAAGGTTCATGCATGTTGTAGCATGTATCAGAATTTCGTTCCTTTTCGTGGCTGAATAATATCTCATGGTGTGGATGTACCACACTTTGTTTATCTGTTCGTCTGTTCACTGATACTTGGGTTGTTTCCACCTTCTGACTATTGTGAATAACGCTTCTACGAATGTTGGTGAACAAGTACCTGGGTCCCAGCTTTCAGTTCTTCTGGGTATGTAACTAGGAATGGAATTGCTGGATCATATAGTAATTCTGTGTCTAACTTTCTGAGGAACCTCTAACCTGTTTTCCCTATAGCAGCTGCACCATTTTACATTCCCACAAGCGCTCATTCCCATGAGCGTTCCGATTTCTTCACGTCCTCCCCAACACTTGTTATTTTCCCTTTTTTGTTTGGTTGTTTAAGTACAGCCATCCTAGTGGGTGCGAAGTGGTGTCTCATTGTGGTTTGACTCGCGTTTCTCTAATGACTAATGACGTTGAGTACCTTTTTATGTGCTTTTTGGTCATTTGCATATCTTCTTTAGAAAAATGTCTATTCAAATCCGTTGGCCATTTTTGAATTGGGTTGTTTTCTTTTGTTGCTGAATTGTGGCAGTTCTTTATATATTCTAAACACTACAAATTTACGAATGTTTTCTCCTATTTTGTGGGTTATCTTTTCACTCTCTAGGGTCCTTTGATGCACAATCAGATGGGACTTTCTGCATACGTTGAAAAAAAAGTTGCTCTGACAAAGATCTGCCAGCTGACCGCTATGTAATGTTAATTAATTCATCTGTTTAACCCACAAGTATGTATTAAGGAGACCCTCGTTCTGGGGTTTATGTTCACAAGATATAGTAGCCACCAGACAGCTCCCCTTCAAAGCATTTATAGTCTAGTTAACAAGACCCTTCCCGTAACACAGAGAGGCTGAAAAACAACCGCAGTGGACGTTGGCAACTGACATACGATCATTTCAAATGTGTGAATTCCAATCGGATGTGACGGGAAGGGCCCCCGCACCAAGGGAGGTTGGTCGGGGAAAGCCACACAACGCCACATCACCTGCTCCAAACCGCACGATCACATTTATCACCAGCAATCAATACTGCCGTCCTCACAGTACGGCATCTGTACCGTATGCCATTACGCTGTATGGCATCTAAACTAGCAAGAACTTGAGAACATTAACTTTAGGTGTTACAGCACTCCCAGCTCAGTTGGTCCCTAACCAGGTCAAGATTATTATATTCTGGGGAAAGAGCTCCTTTGTAGCTTTGAAACATATAAATACATCAGCAGTCCACCTTTCACGGAGGCTACATCATCAAAATTACCGGAACATTTTTTATTGAGCGCCTAATTTATGTCATGGGTGCTCTGTTTTCTTAATCTTGATTTTAAAATAATAATAATAAAAGTTATTTACTGTTATATATCATTGAGTTTAACAGAAGTAGATCTTACAAAACCAAAAAGTTAAAAGGCAATCATTTATATAATCAAAGGAGTCTGTAGCTTTGAAAGCCCTCATCTTAAATTCTTATGAAGAGGTTTTCTGGCACAGATAAGATGGGTTTATAGAAGCATTAAATCTCTGGACAATATCAGCAGAGACCCTCATCACGAGTCCTGGGCCTTGGACAAGTGAAAGCCAAACAGAAATTATGGTTGCTGAAATGGTAATACAGGTACATGAGGGAAATATTGTACCTGAATTACATGTTGTTTTCCAGCAACATTTTTGTTACTTAAGGCAAGGTACGCTCATATTTCAGGGAGCCTAATGGCACTGACTTGACTTGCCACCTGTCCCTACTTGAAACCTGGCTCCCCTACGAGAGTTTAAGCTCCTTGAGGGTAGCTGTGTCTCCTGGACCCTCAAAGACTTGCTTGAGAGGGACTTCCCTGGCGGTCCAGTGAAGTAAGACTCCACACTTCCACTGCAGGGGGCACGGGTTCGATTCCTGGTCAGGGAGCTGAGATCCCTCACGCCGTGCAGTGCGGCCAAAATAAATAAATAATAAAGTATTAAAAAAAAAAAAGAGAGAGAGAGAGACTTGCTTGAGAGTGGGGGGACCCAATTGCTTAAGCCAAAAGGCCAAGCAGCATCCTAGATTATTCCTCCTCCCTTATCACCTCCGTCTAACGCATCAGCAAATCCCATCAATTTCCTCTCCGGAAGCCTCTCTCCACAGAATACAGATGTCCCTTGTATGTCAACCATGTGTTTCTGATGCTTTGACATCCGGGGCCTTGCTGACCCTGGAGGGACTGCCCCTCCCAGGGCTAGCCAGTTCCTAGAAATAGTCTGTGATTCACTGTGGCGCGTGCCTTTCGTATGCAAACAAACCCATCCAGATCCCTAAGCTCCAACCTCCTTCTTTATCAGGCTCTCAGACTCACGGCCACTATCTACCTGCCCTGATTACCCTGGACCAGATACAGACCACTAGGGGACAGCCCCTACGCCCCAGAGCCTGCTGAAACTCTTCAAACTGGCCAGTCCGAAGCCTGCTGACCCTGCCTTGCCCACGCTTCCCTTGGAAACCACTGTAAAGGCCCTTGTACACATTTCCCCTCACTCCCTCTGTCTCCTGGCTGACCCTGGTGCATCCCCACGCGGAGGCGGCAGGGCATGCCCACTCTTCTTGGGAACTGTAACAAACTACCTTCTCAATGGCAGTCATCTTCCGATCTGTTGGCCTTGCCGTACCTGAATAGGAATAACATCTACATTTTAATACATCCTGGAGTTGTTCCCCTAGCCTGTCTGGACCCTACAATAACCCCCACCCACTCAATGTGCTTCTCCTCCAGGCCAGAAGCCCAGGGACTTTCCAAAATGAAAACTGATTGTGTCGTTCTCTTCTTTAAAATTCCCTAGGGGCTTCCACTACAAATTAGAATGAAATTCACATTCCTTTCCGTAGCCTGGAAGGCACCACGTGTCCCAGCTTCTACAACCTGTTCTTAGGTCTCCCCTCGCTCAGTGCTCCAGCCACACTGGCCTCCTTTCAGTGCTGCAGAGATGCCAAACTATTTCCTGCCTCGGGGCCTTTGTACGTGCTGTTCTCTCTGCCCGGAACACTCTCTTCCCCTAGCTTTTGTGTGACTGGCCCTTTTCCCTCTAGTCTCAGTCAAATATCACCCCTGGAGAGGCCTTCCTTAACTGTACAGTCAGACATCCTGTTCCATTATTCTGTTTTATTTTCTTCATCACACTTGTCACTCTGTAATTATTCTTTTACTGCTTTATGGTCCATCTCTCTACCACACACCCCGACATGGAGTAGAACATAAGCTCCTTGAGAACGGGAGCCTGTTCGTGGCTGTGTTCCCTGAGCCTAGACAGCCTGGCATGTCGTACTGGATGAATGAATGAGGGGTACCTTACCTGTGTTTCCAGGACTGGAGAGGGGAGTGGAAGGGGCTGAGGAGTAAGGAGTTGTCCCCTGCTGTGACCCTGCAGCCACTTGGAAGCTGCTGGCTCACCAGAGGCTCCCCAGCTCCTGGCCTCATATCAGGCTACTGCAGTGTCAGGGCTGGGAGAGACAGACAGTGCCTGCTTCCTGGAGAGGTCAACGGGAAGCCAGCCTCTGTCTCGTGAGGTTCTGCTGACCAGCACATTTCCCCTGCAAGGGTGCCTTCTCCTTCCGCAGACCCCAGGTTCATTTGTCCCCTGCTCCAGAAGCTTGGCTGTCCCCAGGCTGCGTCTCCACTTGGCCCAAAGGATACGATGCAGCTTTTGCCCGTGCAGAGATGTCTGGGGTGGCTGCCAGCACTTTTGTCTTTCCATTTCATCTGCCAGCCAAGAGCTTTCCCCCGCTTTTGCCTCTTGAAGCTTTAAGGCAAGAAATGTTGACCTTGAGTACAGGTGCTTCTTAGGTTGTTACCCAAGGTCTCCTGTCCTGGTTCACATCCAAGCCAGCTGCTCCCCATCTTCTCTCTTCCTTTCCCTCGACCCGCCCTGTTCCCTGGCAGCCTCAAAACGCAATTGGGGATTTTTTCCCTGAGATCTGGTTCAGGCAGTAGGAGGGCTGCGAGTCTGCCCCCATTACTCAAGGGTACCAAGGCGCCTCTTTAGACCGTGGCCAAGTGGCCGCTTGGAGGAATCATTTCCAGAGTCATGCGCAGAGTGAAGGGGACTCCGACCCCTGAACTTGGGGGCATTCATCTGACAGACAGTTTTTGAGGATCTGCTGCTTGTCAGGCATTGGTCTGCTGGGGTCTGTCTTACTGGACCGGGGAGGGACTTTGGTCATGTCAGTGTTGCATAGAAATCCAAACATATGTGTTTGGGGCACATCATGTGACAGTTCAACAAAGCATTCTAGGACGACTGGATAGTCACATGCAAAAGAATAAAGTTGGGGGGCTTCCCTGGTGGCACAGTGGTTGGGAATTCGCCTGCCAATGCAGGGGACACGGGTTCGAGCCCTGGTCCAGGAAGATCCCACATGCCATGGAGCAACTGGGCCCGTGCGCCACAACTGCTGGGCCTGCGCTCTAGAGCCCGCGAGCCACGACTACTGAAGCCCGTGCGCCTAGAGCCTGTGCTCTGAAACAAAGACTAGCCACCCCAATGAGAAGCCCGTGCACCACAACGAAGAGTAGCCCCTCCTCGCCCCAAATGGACAAAGCCTGTGTGCAGCAACGAGGACCCAATGCAGCCAAAAAATAAATTAATTAATTAATTTTAAAAAAAAAGAATAAAGTTGGACCTCCTACCTCTCACATCATACACAAAAATTAACCAAAAAATGAATCAAAAGCCTAAACGTCCGAGCTAAAACAAACTCTTAGGAGAAAATGCAAGCATAAATTTTCATGATATTGGATTAGGCAAAGCCTTCTTAGATGTGATTCCAAAAGCACAAGCAACAAAAGAAAAAAAAGATAAACTGGACATCAGAATAAAAAATTCTTATGCTACAAAAGACACCATCAAGAAAGTGAAAAGACAACAAAAGAAAATTTTTGCAAATCTGGTAAGGGGCCTGTATCTAGAATATATAAAGAATTCTAACAATTCAATAAGAAAAAGATAACTCACTTGAAAAATGGGCAAGTAATCTGACTAGATATTTCTCCAGAGAAGATATACAGTCAGCCAATAAGCACCCGAAAAGATGCTCAATGCCATGAGCCATCAGGAAAAGGCAAATCAAAGAAACACAATCAGATCCACTTCACACCCACAAGGACGGCTAGAATAAAAAAGTCAGATAATAACAAGTGTTGGCAAGGATGTGAGAAATAGGATCATCCATTGTTGGGGGGAATGCAGACTGGTGCAGCCATTGTGGAAAATAATCTGGCAGTTGCTCAAAAAGTTAAACACAGAGTTACCATATGACCCAGCGATTCCACTCCTAGGTATATACCCAAGAGAACGAAAACATTATGTCCACATAAAAACAGGTATATGTTCATAGCAGCATTATTCATCATAGCTCAAAAGTGAAAATAACCCAAGTGTCCGTGAACTGATGAATGGATAAACAAAATGTGGTATATCTGTACAATCAAATGCTATTTAGCAATTAAAAGGAATGAAGCACTGATACATACTACAACATGGATGAACCTTGAAAACATTATGTAGATACACATTATATATATGTGTCTATCTAACATACTATATATACACAAAAGGCCACATATTATAGGATTCCATTTATATGAAATATACAGCATAGGCAAATCCACAGAGACAGAAAGTAGATTAGTGGCTCCCTAGGACTGGGAGTGTTCAGGGAAAATAGGGAGCAAGTGCTAATAGGTACATGGTTTCTTGCTGGGGTAATTAAAATGTTTTTAATTGATTGTGGTGATGGTTGCACAACTCTGTGGCTATATTAAAAAAACAATGAATTGTACACTTTAAATAGATGAATTGTATACAATGTGAATTATATCTCAGTAAAGCTATTACCAAAAACATCATGTGATAAAGATCCTGGACAATCAAGAGAGTTTGAGAGTCTGGAAATTCATAATTTGTGGTAGGCAGAATAATGACTCCCTAAAGATGTCCAGGCCCTATGTCTGGAACCTGTGAGTATGTCACCTTATACGGCAAAAGGGACTTTGTAGCTGTGATGAAACACATGGACTCTGAGATGGGGAGATGATCCTGGTTTGCACAAGTGTGCCCAGTCTAATCACGAGTCCTTAAAAGCAGAGGTCCTTTCCCACATGCATCAGAGAGATGAACCTGAAAATAATGACGAGAGATACAAAGCACTTGACCTGCCATTGCTGGCTGTGAAGATTGAGGAAGGAGGCCACAAGCCAGGGAATGTGCTAGCCTCTAGAAGCTGGGAATGGCCCTCAGCTGATAGCCAGCAAGGCAACAGGGAACTCAGTCCTAAAACCACAAGGATCTGAATTCTGCCAACACCCAGATGAGCAAGAAAAGGGCTCCCCTTGAGAGGAACACAGCAGCCCTGCCACCCCTTGGTTTTAGTCCGGTGAGACCCACATCAGACTTCTGACCTAAAGGGCTGTAAGATAATATATTTGCTTTGTTTGAGCCACTAAATGGTAGTCAACTGTTATGGCCACAATAGAAAACCAATATGTAGCTACTTCATGTAGACTTTATGAAGCTAACCTTAAAAAAAAAAAAAAAGAGAGAGAGAGTGCTGGGCTTTCTCATGCCTGGGGATGAAAAGATGTACTGGTGGTTGAAAATCCATGACACCTCTTCTTTCCTCCCCACCCTGTACAAAGAGCAGAGTGAAGGAGTAGAACTGACTTAGTGACTGCTGCCCCAAAATAGAAACTGGAACATGATTTTACTTCTAACTCCACTGCCCTCTCTTGTGAGTCATTCATCTCTCCAGATCTCACTTTCCACATCTGGGAAGCAGGCTGAATTAACCCTGACTTCTGCCTACCCCACAGTTTAGGAAGACAAAAAAAGTCAGCTTCAAACAGAGGTCCAGGGCGCTCCTTGCAGACACAGTTCAGGTCACGGGACACCCTCCATCACCACCACAGGACATCACTCCTTTCTTCCGGCTTCCTTCAGAGGGTTTTGGGCATAACTGGTCCCATGGGATGTGGAGTACCTTGTGATGTGGCATAACCTGTGATGTGGCGTACCTTGTGATGTGGCCTTGTAGCTGCTGTTAGCAAAGAAATGAGAAAAGCTTTAGGTATGCAAAGGTGGTAAAGCTCATCATAAAGCCCCATGGACAAGCTTTGAGATTTTTGGTTTTAGGGGGCAATGCTCTCACACCTGGATGAAACCAAATTGTTTTCATGATGGAAAGAAAGCAAAGTAATGGTCCAGATCAGACTAGAAGGTACAGAGTCAGGAGGAGACTGAGATAAGGACTAAGAGTGAGGGAGGAGGGTAGAGAAATGAAAACATCTGAACTATGTGTGGGCATGGAAGTACTGGCAGGGAGAACAGCTGTGACACCCGAGGCTCATTTCATGTCACTCCCCAGTCCCCACCCCACTGACACCTAAGTGGACACATGCATGTTCTTTATAAGCTGGTTACTGCTGACTTGGCTTTGGGATGTTTTGAAAGGTGCCCTCGAGGTAACGGACGTTGGCTGTACAGGGATCTGGGAAACGTCCCCTCCGCTCATATCAGTCTCTGAGCGCTGCCTTCTCCCATCTGTGCCTCCTTTGGCCCCAGTTTACATGCTATGCGAGTGCACAGTGCACCCAGGGTTACGAACATGGGAAGGGCTCTTGGCCAAGTCCCGGTATCGTCCAGCACGGTTTGGCTGGCCGCTGCCCTAGACCCTCCCACCCACTTCCAGCTATGGAGGCAGCCGGGCAGGGACCTGGCTCCTTGACTCTCCCCTCAGGTCCCACCCAGTATGGCCAAATCCTTGCTGAGGCCCAGCAGCTCCGTGCAGGCCCCCAGATGGCCCCTGGCTTTGATGACAGTGGAGCCCAGCCCCCCTTGGCTCCCCAGCCTTCCTGGAACCCTCTTGCTTAATATCCTGTGTGGTAATCACGCCTGTTGGCCCCTGCTTAGTCCTGCTGGCCACTGCCAAGTTCCTTCTGCAAGTTCCTGACGTTCCTACCTCTAATGGAACGTTCATGGAATCAAAAGCTGCTAAAAGTTTTCTTGCTCTGGTCAGAAATGCCCTCTGTTGGGTGGTCAAGCGCTCTGCAGCACAGGTGACCAGGCATTCTCCTGTCTCTGGGATGGGAGGAAGGTGGGTCTGAGGAAGGGAAAGAGCTAAGATGCTCAGGAGTTGGGATGAGACCATCCAGGAGGTGGTCCTGGGTCTGCTGAGAAGCAGGAAGGAGCAGCAGCTTCTCTGGTGGCTGTGGCCCCACAAGGGGCACTGACCACACTGTAGGGCTGGGAGGGCATGAAGTGGGCATGAAGGTGAGAGTGCGGGTCAGGTACTGCGTGACAATGGTGAAGAGCGGGGCAGAGGACCGGCATACCACCCACTGAGTGCTCAGAGCAGTAGCTCACCCTGTCATCTCTTTATAACCTCGCCATCACCCCGCAGAGAGGCCTTCTTCCCATCCACGATCTTGCTAATAAAGCCACACAGGTGCAAGCTACCACTTCCTGGGCACTTATCACAGGTTAGTGTCTTCAAGGTCACACGAGTGTAGGCAGAGTTGAAGCTGTCTGGTAGAGACACGGCCCATAGCCTGCTCTCCCACCTCTAAATCACTACTTCTGGATATTAAAAATGGGATGCACCAAGCCGCTCGTTCCATAGATGGAGAAAAGCGAGGTCAAGTGACCTGTTCCAGGTCCCACAGCTTGTGCCAAATCGTGGGCAACCCGTCTCCTCGACACAACCACTTCCCTCGGCCCTCGTGTGGCCCAGAAGGCGGCCTCTACGATGCACAAGAGAACCCAGGGCGACACAGAAGGGTCCGCTCACTTCGTTCTTAAGTCCAGCCCATCCATGGGAACCAAGGAATCATGTGGGAGGGCCCCAGCCCCCGGCACCCGCCCCCGCCCCCCTACCCCCAGCGACCGGAGCTAGGGGGCGTGGTCTCGCCTGCGCCTCCACCGCCCGCCCCTGGTTCGGCCCCACTGCGCGCGCCCCTCGCCTGGTCCCACTGCGCGTGCGCGTCCCTGGCATAGGGGGCCCTTTTGCGCGCGCGCGCCGAGGCCGCAGGGGTCTGAGGCCTAGGTCCCGCGGGTGCACAGCCCTCGGGGACAGTGACGCGTCTCGCGTTGGGCCGGGAAGGGTCTGTCGGGCCGGACCTGCCCTCGCGCCCTCCCCGCTCGCCGCCCCCGGCGTCGCTGGCGAAACCCGAGGGCGCGTCAGGCGCGAGGCCGCGTGACGCGCCCCTGTTAGGGTGGGCCCGGCGGGCGGAAGAGGAATTGCGGGGCCCCGGCCTGGCCTGAGCTTGGCCCGCAGCACCGGGCGCCCTGCGCAGCCCCCGACGTTTCCCGGAGAAGCGGCCGGCTCTGACGGGCGAGATGAAGTAAGCTGCATCCCCCGCTTTCTCTCCGGCTCCTTTGGCCGCAGGAATTATTTACAGCCGGAGGGCGAGGGCGTGCTCGCGCCCAGCCGAACCCTCAGGCCCGGGAGGCCGGCCCCGCGTGGCTGTGAAATCCTTGGGCGTTCAGATGGGAAGAGTCACCCCAGCCACCACCCACCCGCCCGAATTCCCTTCCCCGCCTTCCTTCCGCGAAATAAATTATTGTTCGCTTCCGCCTCCGTAGATCCCCTGACGCGGCAGTTGTGTTTGGTGGCGGGTGGGCAGGAGGCAGCCAGGCGCGGTCGAGGCTGGTCCGGAGGGGCCGACGGCGTCCCCTTTCCCAGGCTTTCTGTAGTTCAGTTCAGTGAGAGGAGGAACTTGCGGCTTCCCCACTCCCCCACCCCGGAATCTGCTTAATCTTTGGCATTAGCGCTCAGGTTTCGATCAGCGTTTCAGACACATCCATCCAGTGAATGGTTTTGCAGAAGTAAACCTATCTGGGTCTCTGAAAATCTGCTCACTCAAACTTGAATGTGTAGCTGGAAGTGAGAACTTCTGGAAAAATCATAAGCCGAAATTGCTTGTCCCCCAACGCTCTGTCCCCTCCCCCCACCAGGCCCGTAGCTCGTGAAAGGTAGCCAATGAGGGAAACCTGGGTAGACCGGGTATATATATTTTTTCCATGTATATTATATTTTTAATTATTTATTTTTATAGATCTTTATTGGAGTATAATTTTGCTCCACAATACTGTGTTTCTGTTGTACAACAAAGTGAATCAGCCATATGTATACATATATCCCCATATCCCCTCCGTCTTGAGCCTCCCTCCCACCCTCCCCGTCCCACCTCTCTAGGTCCTCGCAGAGCACAGAGCTGATCTCCCTGTCTATGCAGCTGCTTCCCACTAGCCATCTATTTTACATTTGGTAGCGTATATGTGTCAATGCCGCTCTCACTTCACCCCAGCTTCCCCCCCCAACCCCGTGTCCTCAAGTCCACTCTCTATGTCTGCGTCTTTATTCCTGCCCTGCCACTAGGTTCATCAGTACCATTTTTTTTTAAGATTCCATATATATGCGTTAGCATACGGTATTTGTTTTTCCCTTTCTGACTTACTTCACTCTGTATGACAGACTCCAGGTCCATCCACCTCACTACAAATAACTCAGTTTCATTCCTTTTTATGGCTGAGTG
>NW_021145312.1:62386-97512 GCF_002837175.3 Physeter macrocephalus
TGATTTGCATTTCTCTAATAATTAGTGATGTTGAGCATCTTTTCATGTGCCTCTTGGCCATCTGTATGTCTTCTTTGGTGAAATGTCTATTTAGGTCTTCCGCCCATTTTTTAATTGGACTGTTTGTTTTTTTGATATTGAGCTCCGTGAGCTGTTTGTTTATTTTGGAGATTAATCCTTTGTCCGTTGTTTCATTTGCAAATATTTTCTCCCATTCTGAGGGTTGTCTTTTCGGCTTGTTTATGGTTTCCTTTGCTGTGCAAAAGCTTTTAAGCTTCATTAGGTCCCATTTGTTTATTTTTGTTTTAATTTTCATTACTCTAGGAGGTGGGCCAAAAAAGATCTTGCTGTGGTTTATGTCAAAGAGTGTTTTTCCTATGTTTTCCTATAAGAGTTTTTTATTTTTTTAATATATGTACTTATTTATTTATTTTTGGCTGCATTGGGTCTTCGCTGCTGCACACGGGCTTTCTCTAGTCGTGGCGAGCGGGGGCTACTCTTCGTTGCAGTGCGCGGGCTTCTCATTACCGTGGCTTCTCTTGTTGCAGAGCACCGGCTCTAGGTGCGACGGCTTCAGTAGTTGTGGCACGCGGGCTCAGTAGTTGTGGCTCATGGGCTCTAGCATGCAGGCGCGGTAGTTGTGGCACAAGGGCTTAGTTGCTCCTCGGCATGTGGGATCTTCCCGGACCAGGGCTCGAACCCGTGTCTCCTGCATTGGCAGGCAGATTCTTAACCACTGTGCCACCAGGGAAGTCTTCTTCTAAGAGTTTTGTAGTGTCTGGTCTTACATTTAGGTCTTTAATCCATTTGGAGTTTATTTTTGTGTATGGTGTTAGGTAGTGTTCTAATTTCATTCTTTTACATGTAGCTGTCCAGTTTTCCCAGCACCACTTATTGAAGAGGCTGTCTTTTCTCCATTGTATGTTCTTGCCTCTTTTGTTGTAAATTAGGTGACCATATGTGCGTGGGTCTATCTCTGGGCTTTCTATCTTGTACCATTGATCTATATTTCTGTTTTTGTGCCAGTACAATACTGTCTTGATTACTGTAGCTTTGTAGTATAGTTTGAAGTTGGGGAGCCTGAATCCTCCCGCTCTGTTTTTCTTTCTCAAGATTGCTTTGGCTATTTGGGGACTTTTGTGTTTCCATATGAATTGTAAACTTTTTTGTCTAATTCTGTGAAGAATGCCATTGGTAGTTTGATAGGGATTGCATTGAATCTGTAGATTGCTTGGGTAGTATAGTCATTTTCACAATATTGATTCTTTCAATCCAAGAACATGGTATATTTCTCCATCTGTTTATGTCATCTTTGATTTCTTTCATCAGTGTTTTATAGTTTTCTGAGTGCACATCTTTCACCTTCTTAGCTAGGTTTATTCCTAAGTATTTTATTCTTTCTGTTGTGATGGTAAATGGGATTGTTTCCTTAATTTCTCTTTCTGATTTTTCGTTGTTAGTGTATAGGAATGTCAGAGATTTCTTTGCATTAATTTTGTATCTTGCAACCTTACCAAATTCATTGATTAGTTCTAGTAGTTTTCTGGTGGCATCTTTAGGATTTTCTATGTATAGTATCGTGTCATCTGCAAACAGTGACAGTTTTACTTCTTTTCCGGTTTCTATTCCTTTTATTTCTTTTTCTTCTCTAATTGCCATGGCTAGGATTTCCAAAACTATGTTGAATAAGAGTGGCAAGAGTGGAATCTTGTCTTGTTCCTGATCATGTGGAAATGCTTTCAGTTTTTCACCACTGAGTATGATGTTTGCTGTGGGTTTGTCATATATGGCCTTTATTATGTGGAGGTAGTTTCCCTCTATGCCCATTTTCTGGAGAGTTTTTAACATAAATGGGTGTTGAATTTTGCCAAAAGCTTTTTCTGCATATATTGAGATGATCCTTGATTTGTTAATGTGTTGTATCACAGTGATTGATTTGTGTATATTGAAGAATCCTTGCATCCCTGGGATAAGTACCACTTGATCGTGCTGTATGATCCTTTTAATATGCTGTTGGATTCTGTTTGCTAGTATTTTGTTCAGGATTTTTGCATCTATGTTCATCAGTAATATTGGTGTATAATTTTCTTTTTTTGTGATATCTTCTTCTGGTTTTGGTATCAGGGAGATGGTGGCTTCATAGAATGAATTAGGGAGTGTTCCTCCCTCTGCAATTTTTTGGAAGAGTTTGAGAAGGATCGGTGTTAGCTCTTCTCTAAATGTTTGGTAGAATTTGCCTGTGAAGCCATCTGGTCCTGGACTTTTGTTTGTTGGACCTGGTTCAGTCTTGGAAAATTGTCCCTTGCCAAGAATTTGTCCATTTCTTCATGGTTGTGCATTTTATTGGCATATACTTGTTTGTAGTAGTCTCTTATAATCCTTTGTATTTCTGCAGTGTCAGTTGTGATTTCTGCTTTTTCATTTCTAATTTTATTGATTTGCCTCTTCTCCCTTTTTTTCTTGATGAGGCTGGCTAAGGGTTTATCAATTTTGTTTATCTTCTCAAAGAACCAGCTTTTAGTTTTATTGATCTTTGCTATTGTTTTCTTCGTTTGTATTTCATTTATTTCTGCTCTGATCTTTATGACTTCTTTCCTTCTACTGACTTTGGGTTTTCTTTGTTCTTCTGTCTCTAGTTGCTTTACGTGTAGGGTTGGATTGTTTATTTGAGATTTTTCTTGTTTCTTGAGGTGAGATTGAATTGCTATAAACTTCTCTCTTAGAATTGTTTTTGCTGTGTCCCATAAGTTTTGGGTTGTCGTTGTCATTTGTTTCTATGTATTTTTTATTTCTTCTTCGATTTCTTCAGTGATCTCTTGGTTATTTAGTAGTGCACTGTTTAGCCTTTAGCCTTTAGTATTTGTGTTTTTTTTCAGTTTTTTTTCCCTGTAATTGGTTTCCAATCTCATAGCGTTGTGGTGAGAAAAGACGCTTGATACAATTTCAATTTTCTTAAATTTTCTGAGGCTTGATTTGTGACCCAAGATGTGATCTCTCCTGAAGAATGTTCCATGTGCACTTGAGAAGAAAGTGTATTCTGCCACTTTCAGGTGGAATATTCTATAAATATCAATTAAATCCATCTGGTGTATTGTGTCATTTAAAGCTTGTGTTTCCTTATTTATTTTCTGTTTAGATGGTCTGTCCATTTGTGTAAGTGGGGTGTTAAAGTTCCCTACTGTTACTGTGTTACTGTTGATTTCCCCTTTCATGGTTGTTAGCATTTGCCTTATGTATTGAAGTGCTCCTATGTTGGGTGCATAAACATTTATAATTGTTAATATCTTCTTGGATTGATCCCTTGATCATTATGTAGTGTCCTTCCTTATCTCTTGTAACAGTATTAGTAATCTTGGTTGTAGTTTTTTCTCTTTCATCACTTTAAGTATATCCTGCCACTCCCTTCTGGCCTGCAGAGTATCCACTGAAAAATCAGCTGATAACCTTATGGGATTCCTTTGTATGTTATTTTGTGTTTTTCCCTTGCTGCTTTTAATATTTTTTCTTTGAAGTTAATTTGTGTTAGTTTGATTAATATGTGTCTTGGTGTGTTTCTCCTAGGGATTATCCTGTATGGGACTCTCTGTGCTTCCTGGACTTGGGTGACTATTTCCTTTCCCATGTTAGGGAACTTTTCCATTATAATCTCTTCAGATATTTTCTCAGACCCTTTCTTTTTCTCTTCTTCTTCTGGGACCCCTATAATTCGAACGTTGGTGCGTTTAGTGTTGTCCCAGAGGTCTCCGAGACTGTCTTCAATTCTTTTCATTCTTTTTTCTTTATTCTGCTCCTTGGCAGTTATTTCTGCCATTTTGTCTTCCAGCTCACTTATTCGTTCTTCTCCCTCCATTATTCTGTTATGGATTCCTTCTAGGGTATTTTTCATTTCAATTATTGTGTTATTCATCTCTGTTTGTTTGTTTTTTAGTTCTTCTAGATCTTTGTTAAACATTTCTTGTATTTTCTCAATCCGTGCCTCCATTCTATTTCTGAGATTCTGGATCATCTTTACTATCATTACTCTGAATTCTTTTTCAGGTAGATTGCTTATTTCCTTTTCATTTATTTGATCTTGTAGGATTTTACCTTGCTCCTTCATCTGTGACATATTTTTTTGCCATCTCATTTTTTTTTTTTTTTTTTGGATGAGTTGGATTGTGTTGTGTTCCTGTCGTACTGGTTGTTTGGCCTGAGGCTTCCAACACTGGAGCTTGTAGGCTGTTGGGTAGAGCTGGTCTTGGTGCTGAGATGAGGACCTCCGGGAGACCTCACTCTGATGAATATTCCCTAGGATCTGAGGTTCTCTGTTTGTCCAGGGTTCATATTTGGAGCTCCCATCACAGGAGCTTCGGCCCAACACCCAGCTTGTGAACCAAGGTCTGGCATGCCGTGTGGGGTGGCAAAAAAAAAAAAAAAAAAAAGAGAGAGAGAGAACAATAACAAAGTAAAAAAATTAGACTAGGAAATGAACAGATATGTTAGAAAGACTATAAAAATAAAAATATAGATGAAACAACAACCGGAAGGTAAAACAGAACCGCAATAGTAAAAAAGAGGAGGAAAAAAAAAAAGGTGGAAAAGACCTTGGCTGTGAAGGGCAGGGCCTAAGCAGGGGCGGGGTTTGGGTGCTGGGTGGGGCCTATGCTTAGGACCACAGGGCTGGAAAAGGCCCCGGCAGGGGTGGGGGGTGGGGCTTAGGCTCAGTGGAACAGAAGGGACCCAGGCGTGCCTCCCGCCTCTGTTCTCAGGGGGTGGGGGAACCCCACCTGGGAGCCCAGAATGCTTCCCAGGGTCGAGTGGGCGGGGCCAACACCCTCTGCTCCTCTCCCGCTCCGCTCCTCTGGTCATGGAGGGCCCCTCCCGCCTGCCTTTCCTGTTCTCCCCAGGCCTCCCTCTTACGCCCCCAGGACAAACGGGGCCCTGAGGGGGCCTCTGAGGGTGGGCTAGGACCCAGCCCAATAACTGGGCAGGCTTCCCTAGACGACTGGGCAGAGGAAATGCTGGGTGTACTCCCCCGCTAATCCGAGCCCCCAGCAGTCCCTCCAGGAGTGGGAACCCCTCCCTGCTCTCAGCCACCCCTCAGTGGCACCCTCCAGCCTCCACTTCTCCTCTCTGCTCAGTCCCCCCACATCCTACCGGTTCGTTTGGGGGTTCCTCCTGTCTTCTTGGGCGTCGAGGTCCCCCACCAGCATCCAGCAGGCTGGGTGTATTTTAAATTCTGTTGTACATTTTCTACAGTGATCAGCTTATGAGGCTAATCTTTTGGCAAGTTTTAGGAGCACCTGAGATAAAAAGGCTCAGTGTTTGGCCTGCACAGAGCTCGTTTTTAGGCAGTATTTTGTGTACATGTTTCTTTGAGGTACATAACTGCTCAGCCAATAACCACTCCAGGCAAACATTCAAAGTTATTTTTATCCAAAGACTAGAATTTACTAAGTGACTCTTATTGTCAGATGGTTGGTTTTAGGCTGTTTAAAAGAGAAACAGTCAAATCTGTGGGCAGACAAAGGGAAACCAGGAGGCACCTTTGGTCATCTGTGGCCTATCCACTTCTCACTTTAGTGATGGAACGAGGCAAAATGTCATTGCTTGTTGCCACATTCACCACGGACTCTGCCAGGCCCTAACCCATGGGCAGAGCAGGATGTCTGCTTTTGCTTTTTGTTGCCCTGAGCGGGGAGCTGGGTGGCTCTCTGTCTAGGAGACCTCTTACCACCATTACCTCTCAAAGTATTTTCACCGTCAGGATGCGGGGGGTTTTCCCCCAGACCTTAAATGAGGTGGATGATCCCCATTTTCCAGCCGGAGAAAAGGCCCTGAGTAGTTACGTGAAAGGCCCAGGGCTGCAGAGTTAGAGGTTTACTCTACTCCTGTATTCTTTGGGCCAGATTATAAACCCCTCATGGGCTGGGGTGGGGACTTTTTTTAACCATCTCAGCATTATACCCCTTTGATTTTTCATCAGTGTGACTGGAAGGTCACAAAGTTGTCGATGTGCTGTTCCTTGGCATTTTTTTCTGTTGTGGGAAGTTAATTGGTTCTGCAGCAGTTCCAAGAGACAAGCAAGAGAATTCGCTTTACTCATGATGTTCTTGGTTTAATAAAGACAGAGGCTAACATTTCTCGGGCGCTTACTGCGTGCCAAGCATCGTGCCAAGTGCTTTATATGGATTTTCTCCTTTTGTGCTTCTCATCAACTTGTTTTCCCACTCGGTGGTCAAGGTTGGGAGAGGTTAAATAACTTGTGTAAGCTCACACAGCTACTAAGTGGCTAAGGAGTCCAGAAACGAGCCCTTCCCCGGCAAAGGGCCTTCCAGGTTTAAAGAAAGCAACTCAGGCTTAAATACAGTGTTTTCATGATGTCAGAACGAAGGTGAGTGAAACACTGTTGGAGTGGACATGGGAGGCCACGGCCATTCACAGCAGGGAAGCAGAGCTGCCGACCAGCTTGGGCCGCTTACGTGAGTGTTTAGACCACTGTCATTCCAGTCTTGGAGGGGAGCAGAATCAGTGTCCACACTAAAACAGTGCGGTTTTTTGGGGTTTTTTTTGTAATTTATTTATTTATTTTTGGCTGCATTGGGTCTTCGTTGCTGTGCGCAGGCCTTCTCTAGTTGCGGTGAGCGGGGGCTACTCTTCGTTGTGGTGCGCGGGCTTCTCATTGCGGTGGCTTCTTTTGTTGCGGAGCACGGGCTCTAGGCGCACGGGCTTCAGTAGTTGTGGTGTGCGGGATTCAGTAGTTGTGGCTCAAGGGCTGTAGAGCGCAGGCTCAGTAGTTGTGGCGCACGGGCTTAGTTGCCGTGGCATGTGGGCTCTTCCCGGACCAGGGCTCGACCCCGTGTCCCCTGCATTGGCAGGCGGATCTTCAACCACTGCCCCACCAGGAACGTCCCTAAAACAGTGTTTTAAATTTCCTATTTGGGGTTGTAGTCACACGTTTTACAGGTAGGTGGGAAGTAAGTGCTGGAACCAGGCTGCCTGCATTCAAATCCTCTCACCTCTGAGCTATCTGACCCTCAGTAAGTTATTTTATCTCTCTGCACCTTAGTTTTCTCTCTACTCATTATAAAAATGGGGATAATAATAGTACCTGTCGGGGCTTCCCTGGTGGCGCAGTGGTTGAGAGTCCGCCTGCCGATGCAGGGGACGCGGGTTCGTGCCCCGGTCCGGGAGGATCCCACGTGCCGCGGAGCGGCTGGGCCCGTGAGCCATGGCCGCTGAGCCTGCGCGTCCGGAGCCTGTGCTCCGCAACGGGAGAGGCCACAGCAGTGAGAGGCCCATGTACCACAAAAAAAAAAAAAAAAAAAAAATAGTACCTATCTCACAAGCTGTGGCAAGAATTACATGGCATGGTGCCTGTGAAGCTCTTAGCCCGGTATTTGGCATTTAGTTAAATACTCTATATTCTCTTTTATTGTTCATAGTATCATTTCAAGTAGTGAGCTGCTGCTGTTGTGTGCTGTGTCACAGTGCTTGAAGTCACCGTTAGAGATTTATTCCTTCGTGCCATCATTCACACGCAGGTGCTGGTGGTCTTGGGCGATGGGAATTCTCCTGTTCACTCAGCAGATATTTATAGTGTGCCTTCTGTGTGCCAGGCCCTGGGGGTGGGCGGTGAACAAATCACAAAACCCCTGTCCTCATTGGCACTTACGTTTTTGAGCGGAGGGGTGACAGACAATAAACAAAATAAATATACTTATCACATACAGATATGTACTAGGGGGAGAAATAAAGCAGGGGATGAGATGAGGGTTGGAGGTTTACGATTTTACTCAGAGTCGGCTGAGAAAGCCTCACTGAGAAGGTGACATTTCAGCAAAGAATTGCCGTTAGTGAGGGAGTGGACCACGTGGACATCTGCAGGGAAAAGTAGGTCAGGCAGCGGGAACAGCAAGTACAAAGGCCCTGAGGCAGGAGGATGGGTGGCTGGAGCCCAGAGAGGGGCAGAGAATAGGAGAAAAGACCAAAGAGGTACTAGATGGGAGGCCAGAATGTGTAGACCCCGCAGGCCACCGAACAGAAGAATGACGCTATCTGACTGATGCTATAAACAGATCACTCTGCTGGGTTCGGGCGAAGATAGAAACGGGAGGCCAGTGCGCTGGTTCCTACAGTGGTCCGGACAGAGGCGATGGTGGCTGGGGCCAGAGTGCAGAGGTGGAAGGAGGTGAGAACGGTGGGAGGTAGTCGTATGCTAGATAAGTGCTGGTCGCAGAAACTATAGGACTTGCTGACAGATCGGATGACCCCAGGGTTTCTGGCCTGACACCTGGAAGGTTTGAGGTGCCATTTGCCAGGGATGGGGAAGGTCTGCATTTGGAACATTTGGGAGATAAGTCAGTTCAGTTTTGAACGTGGTTAAGTCTTGCGGGCATCCAGCTGTTGGTGTCAGAGTCGTAGTTGATTGTACGAGAAGGGAGTTTAGGGGGAGAAAGTCCAGACTGGAAGTAACCACTTGGTGTATGGGCATTTGTGTGCTGGTGAATGTTTAACAACCTCTGAAAGGGTGGCGGTTGGTGGTGGGGAGGCAGGTTAATGGCATTTGCCGACAGACACCTGCTGTGTAAATGTTCCCACGCTGGCCAGCCTCAAGCACACCGTTACAGAGGATCTATCTTCACGTTATGGACACAATAGGTTAAACAATGTCAAGAGCATAGGTAATAGTAAAATGAAGTAAATCAATTAGGGAGTGTTGAGTTTTGAGTATTTAATACCTTTGTTTGTTTTGTTTTTGTTTTAAGAGTTTTATTTATTTATTTTTTTCTTTGGCTGAGCCACACGGCTTGCGGGATCTTAGTTCCCTGACCAGGGATTGAACCCGGGCCCTTTGCAGTGAAAGCTTGGAGTCCTAACCACTGGACCACCAAAGAATTCCCCTAATCCCTTTGTTTTTAATATAACTTCTTTGGTTATAAATTTGTGTAATTCAGTTTTTAATAATGGCTGTGTTTAACAACTGACCTGACAAATGCCTGAAGATTTAGCAATGGCATCCTGTGTGCAGGTATGCGGTGGCTCCAGCATTACCACTTGGGTCACAGGGACCCAGGATTGATACCTAACGAGGTGAAGGGAATAAAGGTTCTCTGAGATTAGGGAGGAAAAAGCCTCAGAGCTGACCTTATGGATTCCGTCCGCTGTCCAGCCTTGAGGGGGACGCATGCAGGTCACAGTTCATCGCGAAGGGTCCAGCTGGCATCTGCTTGGGGATGTACGGAGGACCCAGAACGCAAAGGAGAGAGTGCAGGAAACATATTGGAGTTGTCGAGTGTAGAAGGGACTGGGCACTTCCCCTTGTACTTTAGCTAAAAGTCACCTTCACTTTGAACTCTTGTTTTACTCCCATGCATTCTTTTAAACATTCCAAGCTCCTGAGCTGTGATTTGAAGGAAATCCCCCTTCCTCCTGCTGGGCAAACAGAAGGTAGAGGTCAAAGGTGTCAACGTGGCATTGGGAAAGGGATCAGAGCGGCAGCAGCCACTGGCGTTCACCTCCCAGCTCCTTGCTCCTGCCGCTTGTCTGCTGGGACCGCAGAATCAGAGGTGCTTCGGCCTGTGGTTTCCCAGAAACGGCTCTGCTGCTGGAGCGCCCGCTCAGGCTGGGGCTGTGCCGGGACTGGTCCTGGGTACACCCCACATCTGCCTCTTTCACTTTGGGCAGAACAGACAGGAACCCCGCTTCTGGTCCATACCCTCTGGCTGGCCATGTCAGTGCTCGCAGCTTTGGGGATGTTAGCAGAGCCGCACTTTACAAGGTGAGTCTCCCAGGATGCCTGGCAGGAACCCCTCACCCTGGAGCTGGGGGCAGCCAGAGGTGCCCTGGACCCTGGACGTGGGCCCGGTCAGCCCCGACTCTGGGATGAGCCTTGTCGCCCCCAGAGGATGTCTCCGCGGCACCTCACTTGGTAGCGTAGTGTGTTTCTGGCAAGTATCTTGAATAATAATTGTCGTAAATGAAACTGCATCCTCCACACACTGAAGTTACAGCTTCGAAGAGTTTGGCCTTAACTTCTGGGTGACACTCAGTTATCAGCTCCATGCTTCCTATTTCAGTCCTTTATTTCCCGGCCCTGCTCCGTTGGCCTAAGGCTGCAGGCACTAAACTGCCCTTACAGAAAGGCTGTGGCCGTCTCCCTGATAATAGAGATGTTATCTTCTTTCCTTGGAAAACAGAGTTTAGGAGCAGGAAAGTGCTGTAGAGGTCCTTTAGCTCCATCTCTTCACAGATGGGGAAACTGAGGCCCACCAGGGTACAGGCATGTTCAAGGTTACGTGGTGTTTAGATTTTTCTGGGGAAGGATCATCGTGTGTTCCAATCCACAGTCTAATACACTGTCCTCCTGTCCTGGAGCGGCTCAAACTTTGCACTAATAGTTTTCTTACTTATTAATTAGAAACAGAAGCAATGGATAGCAGGAGCAGCCGTTGGAATGCCACTTCCGTGCTTTTTGGCTAAGTTCAAGTATGTAATCTTAGGAGTTGTATTTCACAGCCCGTTCCTCTCAGAGTAGGCAAGGAGGCAGGAGGAAGTGCTTCAGAAAGTCCTTCAAAAGCAGAGCCTCGCAGCCCAAGAGCAGTTTGGGCCACAGGTGGGTGTAGAGCCATCTGGTTCCCTGTGACCTCCCCTCTGCTCCAGGGCGGGGACCCTGACCTCGACTTTGACGTAATTGGGCTTCTCTGAGCCTGTTTATTCTCTGTCGGGGCAGCAGGGAGGACACCTGTGCACCCGTCTTCCTCCTCTCAGGGTGTAAGGACCAGCAGATGCTGGGGTGTGTCCTGTGCTGTCTGCAGGGCTGGGCTCTGTAGACCCTGAGAGGAGGAAATGGCAAGCCTTTTACCATCTCAGCTCATCTCCGCAAGCCTCTGTTAGTTTGGGGGTATTAGCCCACTTGTAAGGTGAGGACTGACTAGGTGACTTAATTGGGTCGCACAGCTCCGAGGTGGCCTTGAGCCCATCCTCTTACCCAAAGGCCACCTTCCTCCACTCGACTAGGGGAGCTATTTAACACGGTGACGGGGGCCTCAGGCTCTGGGACTCAACAGTTGACTTCACCTGCTGTTTCCTCATCCGTAAAATGGGCGTCCTTGCAGAACTCCTTCCCAGCAGTGTTTTGAGGGAAGGTTGAGACAGTGCATTTACGTCGTCTGGCACGCGCTGACTGCTTGGTAAACGTCGGGTATTAGGCTCGAGGTCGTTAGCAACCAGGTTTTGCAGGGGGATGGGCAAGTCTCAGCCATTCGAGGCTGCTTTGAAATACCCATGTTTGCACCTGCCCTGGGCCTGCTGGATCAGAGGTTCGTTGCCTTGGTGAAGGGAGTCGGAGGCAGGTTGAAAACCCTCCAGCTCATCTGATGCTCCTCTGACAACAGCCCTGGCTCTGGGCTTCACCGCTCAGTGTTCCAGAGTCCTTCTCCTGGGCTCTTTGGACCAGCTTTCAGCACCTTAGGCCCCATCCCTGGCTCCTCTGCATCAGAATCTGCATTTTAAAAAGCTCCGCAAGAGGGCTTCCCTGGTGGTGCAGTGGTTGAGAGTCCGCCTGCCGATGCAGGGGACACGGGTTCGTGTCCCGGTCCGGGAGGATCCCACATGCCGTGGAGCAGCTGGGCCCGTCAGCCATGGCCGCTGAGCCTGCGCGTCCGGAGCCTGTGCTCTGCAATGGGAGAGGCCACAACAGTGAGAGGCCCGCGTACCGCAAAAAAAAAAAAAAAAAAAAAAGAAAGGAAAAAGAAAAAAAAGCTCCGCAAGAGATTCATAAGCACATATAAGTTTGAGAAACACTGTTAAGGTTAAAAAACATGGTGATAAGAAAACCAAACACACAGAGCCACACCCCCTGACTTGTTTAGGAAAGGGTGGTTCCCTGGTTGTTTAGCAACCACAGAGTAAGCAACCGTGTTGCAGTAACTGATATTTCTGATCTGTGTTTGTTTAAAGGAGGCCGGGGAGGTAAGCAAGAGATAAGGGCGGCTAACCTGAGAACTGGGAGGCTGGACAGGGCTGGGCAGGGAAGACTGCAGCGGACTTCAGAGTCACAACAGGGTTAAATCGAGGCCCAGGGGTCAGCTCAGGCCACGCGTCCAAGCGTCACGGCTTTCTGCAGTTTTCTGGGGTGGGGTAGACGTGCTGGCCCTCGGGGCTCCCTCACCTGCCCATCCAGGCACGTCCAGACCTCTGGCTACCAGTATCCGGTCAGGAGCTCTGAGACACGGCTGCCAGCTGGCGGCTCCTCCTTCTCTAGGCTGTTCTCTGGGCTTCAGATTTCTCGCTGCCTCTTTCCTGCACTGACCTTGCAGCTTTTCCTTCCCTCCAGACAGGGGCGGTTGCCAGGTGAGAAAGAAATGCTTGAAGGGCCAAGGACAGGAAAGCAGGAGAAGAAAGTGGAATGGTTCTCCGGGCCATCTGTGGATTTGGGCGTGAGTGCAGATAAAGGGACAGTGGAAGAGGAAGCTGGGGGGCTGCTCATGTGGTCCCTTGGTTCTTCAGTTAAATCTCCAATGATGGGAATGTCTGGTGTCCTATAGATTCTGGTGCAGACACTGTTGCTGGAACCTCATCTTGGTTTGGCCATTAACCAGGGCCATCTTGGAGATGGATCTCAAGAGAGATGGGGAAGAGGCACAGGGCAAAGTGAGAGGAGGGGGTCGATGTCAGAGTCAGGGGCAGGTCTGGCCCCTTGATATAGGGGATGGTAAAGGGATGTGGGAAGGGCTGCAGGGCCTTTTCAGAAGTCCTGCTATTTCTTTAAACCTCAGTGTCCCTATCTGTATAACTAGACTGTAGCCTCATTGCTGAGGATTTTGTTAATCCTTTATCGGGAGAATACTTGCCGTATAATAAGTGCCATATAATAATTATTATTGTTCCTTCTTCAGTCTTCCCGCACCCCAGGCTGGGCCCCGGTCCCCCCACCTATGTCTGAGAACCCGTGTTGCTTTCCTCCCACTTCCTCTGCCTTTCCTTCAAAGCATTGGCCTTGGCAGGAAACTGGAGAATGGGAGAGCCATGGAGTAGGAATTGAGCTGAGCGTATCAAGCCCTACAGCCTTGGTCAGAGCGGAAGCCCAGAGAAATTAAACCCTCTGGTGCATTTGTGACAGGTCCAAGGCCTCTCGCCTTTCCTGCATGTCAGCTGCTTCAAATTTGAGGCTGAAAACTAGCCAAGAAGTTAGGCTCACCTTGGCGAGGCTGCAGTGTGCAATTGCTGTCCATCAGCTCTGGAGCCAAGGAGCCCGGTGCCTGCCTGGCTCCCCGCTTTCCCACCACGGGACCTTCACCTGCCTGAGCCTCAGCTTGTCTATCTGCAAAATGGGGGGGGGCTATGATAGTACCCCCTCCACTGGTTCTTTTCAGGGCTCTTGTCTGGATTCAGTGAGAGCCAATGCACAGAAGTGCTTAGCTCCGTGTTGGACACATGCTAGCTTTCAGCGTTTGCTCCTATTAGCAATATTCCATAATGATAGCTACACTTATATAGTGCATCATAGGAGATAGGCATTGTCCTAAACATGTTTTCAATGTTAACTCATTTTATCCTTTTAACAGCCCTATGGTGTAGGTACCACTAATACCCCCATTTCCGATGAGGAAACTGAGGTACAGAGAGGTTAAATAATTTTTTTTGAAAATGTCTGTTTGTTTATTTATTTTGGCTGCGCTGGGTCTTAGTTGCGGCACACAGGATCTTTTAGTTGTGGCATGCATACGGGATCTAGTTCCCTGACGGGGGATCAAACCCAGGCCCCCTGCATTGGGAGCACAGAGTCTTACTCACTGGACGTCCAGGGAAGTCCCAGAGAGGTTAAATAATTGTTCAGAGTAAGGGCTGAGCTGGGATTCAGACTCAGCCAGTTGGTTCCGGAGTCCGTGTTTTTGGTCACTGTGCTGTAGCGGTGATGAGTGATCATTTTGTGCTTGGAGCCCAGTAGACAAGGGAAGAGCAGAGGAGGAAGTGAGGGGGCAGTGATGTCTCCTCCCAAAGTTCCAGCCATCATCCAAGACCAAGGCCTGCTTGCTGCTCCGATGGTCCCGGCCACCCGTGCTTGTGGACGAGACTGGCCTCGGTCGTGGAGTGGACAGCTCGAAGCACACGGCAGCACTGGGGCCTCCCTGACGGCTGGTGCCACCTTGCCCTGCTCCTGCGGCAGAATGGCCCACCTCTAGCAAGTGGCGTCGTCCTTGTGTACGGGGCAGGCTCCTGACCCACTGAGGCAGAGAAGCCAAGCTGCTGAGGAGGGAGAGGGAAGCTGTGGGACTGTAACATTTTCCTGAGAACCAGGTGGCTGTTTCTTGCCAGGCAGGAAGTGTTTGATAACCTAGAAGTGTGTTTCCCTCCCGCATCGCAGCCGCCTGAGCCGTGTCTCATCCTTCCTTGTTCCTTGTCTGTCTTCCCCATGTGCCCCAGGCACGCAGGCGCTTGGAATATGCTCATGGCGGCCGTGTGCATGGCCCTGCTGGGCTGCCTGCAGGCCCAGGAGCTCCAGGGACACGTCTCCGTAATCCTGCTGGGAGCCACCGGGGACCTGGCCAGAAAATACCTATGGCAGGGGCTGTTCCAGCTGTACCTGGAGGAGGCGGGGAAGAGCCACAGTTTTCGCTTCCACGGGACCGCTCTGACGAGCACCAAGCAGGGCCAGGAGGTCATAGCCAAGGTCCTGGAGTCCCTCTCCTGCCCCAGGGACACAGCTCCCGGTCGCTGTGCTGAACTCAAGGCTCAGTTCCAGCAGCTGAGCGAGTACCGCCGCCTGAAGACACCTGAGGACTATCTGGCCCTGAGCGAGGACATTGAGGCCCGGGTCCAGCGTGAAGGCCTCCAGGAGGCCGGCAGGATTTTCTACTTCTCGGTGCCACCCTTCGCCTATGCAGAGATTGCCCGCAGCATTAACAGCAGCTGCCGTCCAGGCCCAGGTGCCTGGCTGCGCGTTGTCCTTGAGAAACCCTTTGGCCGTGACCACCGCTCAGCCCAGCAGCTGGCCACAGAGCTTGGGAGCTTTTTCCAAGAGGAGGAGATGTACCGGGTGGACCATTACCTGGGCAAGCAGGTGAGCCTGCAGCTGGGAGCCCGCTGGGGTGGAGGGAGCTGGTGCGGGTAGACCCCGTCCACAGGGCCACACCGATGGCGGAATTGGGCCTGAAGGCGTCGCGGAATCTGGGCTCCCATGGTCATCTTGACGGCGGGCGGGAGGGAAGAGGCCGGAGGAGAGGCGCTGAGTGGCAAAGGGCAGGACTGCTTGGCCATGTCCCCGCGTCCGGCCTCCTGTCCTTAGTGTGTCCTGTCCTCCTTGTTTCCCGGCCAGGGTTCGGGCTCTGATGTCCCCGCGTCCGGCCTCCTGTCCTTAGTGTGTCCTGTCCTCCTTGTTTCCCGGCCAGGGTTCGGGCTCTGATGTCTCCGCGTTGCCCTGCATTCCCTGCAGAGGGGGCCCTGAGACTCTGGGGTCTGGACCTGGCTTCCAGCTGGGCGTGCTACGGGAATTAGAATTAACCACCTTATCCGCACCCGTCGGCTCTTTCTCAGTACCTTGTTCTTCCTGAGTTCTGTTTTGAACCAGAAGGCTGGTAGCGAGATCTTAAAATGTAATAGGGACCCTAAGTCCGTGCTCCTCATCCAGGCCCTGTGGTGGAGCGAGGGGCTGGCCTCCTGGGTGATGCTCGTCAGCGGGCCCGTTCTCTCTGAACGTACCTTCAGGGCCCCTTCGGGACACCTCTTCCCGGAAACCGCGGCAGAGGGTGCACGAGCACCCGTGTTCTCTGGTGCTGCCCGGGACGTGGGCCCAGGGCCTCAGGGGGGGCACCACACGGTCACCTGGGGCAGAGGCATCGCCTCCGACCAGCCCTGTTGGCAGTTGCAGCGTTCCAAAGACAGGGCCTCAGGCCACTGGCCCATCCTGCTAGGTTTTTTCACTTGTTTATGGGAAAAATTAGAAAAAAAAAGAACAACAACAACTGGATGGTATTCAATTTGAAGCTTTTCTTGCTCCATTTTTCATGTTAAAATATCTTTTATTAAAAATTGATAGTAATAGAAGATAGAGAATCCTTAAATATTTCCTTTCTTTGCAAAATAAAAAGCTGGTAACCCTGGATAGGTTACTGAGAGGTTTCTGGAGTCCTTACTGGGCTGTGACGCCCTGGCGTGCAGGGACCGTTGCTTCCGAGGGCGTCTCTTCTGAGCAGCGGGTAGAGGGGCTGGGGGCCCTTCCTTGGGTCAGGAGTCCCTCTTCGTCCTGAGAGGAACCACAGCACCACAGTCTCCTTCCCTGGCAGGTGGTGGCCCAGATCCTGCCTTTCCGAGACCAGAACCGCAAGGCCCTGGACGGCCTCTGGAGCCGGCACCGCGTGGAGCGGGTGGAGATCGTCATGAAGGAGACCGTGGACGCAGAAGGTGTGTGAGTGGTCGCTGCCCCGCGTCCGTTGCGAGGCGTCGGCCCGCAGGACTGGAGGGTCTGCTTGGCCCCCGCGCCCTGGCCAGTGCTGCTCAGACGGAAGCTTTGGCCGGAGCGTGGCCTCCCTCCAGGGCCTGCCGTGTGCCCGGCTCTGGGTCGTGCTACACCCCAGGGTGCCTGCGGGCAAACCCCACGCGGTCATTGCTGCCCTTAGGGAGCGTGCAGTCCTGTTAAGTAGACTTGGCCCAGGTGCTGAAACGCTGGCTGGCAATGAACCCTGGGAGGTAAGCTGGCTTTCCTGTGAGTGTGGTGGAGACCGGCAGCCAGCACGAGGGCTCCCGGCCTTGTGTATTCAGTCCTGGCACCAGCGCCGGCGGTCCCCTCTGCCTCCTCCTCCCCTGCCCCCTGCTCACCTCCTGTCGCGCCTGTGCGTTCCTTCTCAGCTCACCGGTCACTTTGTTGGGGAGCCTCTGCTGACCGCACGCTCAGAGCGCACGTGCCTCCCTTCCCTGCCCCCCTGCGCTCCTGGCCTCGTCTCATCCCCGCCCCGTCTGCCTTTCCTAGCTCCTCGCTGGCACCTGGCACACACCTGGGAAGTGCTGACCAAACACCGCAGGAATGAGCGGTGTTGACCTGGGAGTAGGGACACCTGAGTGTCAGGCCTGTCTCTGCATCCAAGCGACCTCAGCACGTCCATTCCTGTCCCTCGTCGGTGAGGCCAGCGGGTTGTGTCGACAACAGCAGCTGAGGCCCCTTTGAGCTCCAGCGTTCCGTGATTCCATCACGTCTTGTGAGCACTGACTGTGTGTTCAAAGCATCGGTTCTTACCCCAAATCATTAAAGCTAATTCTTACTGTTTGCGGATGCCCCCAGTAGCCGTATGAGATGGGCAGTGTTATTAGCTTCCACCTACAGATGAGGTGTGGTGACGAGCCCAAGGTCACGGCCGGAAGTGGTGGAGCGGGTCCCGGTGCAGGCCGTCTGGCTCCGGCCCCGGGCTCTGCACCACTGCGGTCAGCTTGTCCCCACTGCTGTGTTCCGCAGCCTGAGCGGCAGTGCCAGAGGCCGCCGTCCCCACCCACAGCGTGCGCCTGGGCGGAGGGGAGGGCCCCTCGGGCTTGGATGGGGGACCAGGGGCTCTGTCTCTTTCTCTTTCCCTTGGTGATTCTCTTCAGCTTTCTCCCCTTTGTCTCTGAACGTGTGTTTAGTGCTGTAGAAGCTCTCTGGGGGCTGCAGTGATAGGTGTGAAACCCAGCCGCAGTCCCCTGATACCGCAGGGGTTCACTGGGGGAGGTAATATATCAGGACAAGCTCCACAGTGAGTGATGCAGATGGTGCTTTGGGGCGGGGGGGGGAGGGGAGGAGCAGTGGGCTGGGGTGTCAGGCAGGAGGCAGGCCTCGAAGGGCTTTGCTGTTCTTTAGGGGAGCTGGGTTGCTCCATCTGGAACCCATATGAGAAAAGAGGTGCTCTCCCCACTGCAGTGAGCCTTCGTGGGTCTCGGGGGTCCTTCCCAAGCCTCCCACGTTTCCCCTCCTGTCCTCAGCAAGGGCTCAGGCCGTGGGTTTCCTCCTTGTGCCTGTGTGTGTTGGGTGTCCTGACGGGAGTGAGGGCTGGGCTGTGCCCTGGCTTCATCTGCAGAGATGAGCTATAGATCCGGCGCTGAGAGTGTGGGGCGGGATGGGAGGAGGCCTCTGTCACCCCAGCTGTGGGCCGGGGGCAGGGGCCAGCAGCTCTCTGCCTGGGCCTGACACGGGGTCTTCTCTCCTGGCCCATTTCTGGCAACTCCTTCCCGGGCCCACCCTGGGTTGGGGAAGAGCCATGATGTCTGGAGTTACCAGTTGGCGTTGTTGCCTCTTATTTCTTCCAACCCTGCCACTCCATCCTTCTTGCTATCTGATGTCATTTGCAGGATCCCTGCGGAGCCAGGGGCTAGGCAGACTGCAGGCCTGCTTATCCTTGCGAAGGTACCTTTGGATGTTGGAGAAAGGAAAACAGAAGGCAAAACAGAAAGGCAGGGAGAGGCCTGGGCAGGTCTGTTTGCCACGGCAGGCCTATGGCAGGGAGAGTCTCGGGTTTCAACGACAACGTAACAGCCGAGGTCCAGGAAGGAGGGTGGCGCCGCGCCTCTGTCTTCAGGGCTGCTGTGTGTGGCCAGAGCTCAGGCCCTGTCGCCTTTGGGGTGTGGGCTCCGAGCAGTGGATCTCACTGCTGCTAACCCCAGAGCACGTGCTGCTTCGCTTGGCCCAGAGGCAGAGAGAGACAGAGCAGGGCAGGTGGCGGGGACCCACCAGCCCTGAGGTGCTTGCAGCCAGAGGGGGATAGTTCAGCCCACTGTCCTTGTCAGAGGTGGCCAGCAGGACTGCAGCTGTCCCGGGTGCTGGGTCTCCCTGGTCGGTGCATTTACCTGCTGGTTGGATACACGGGCGTTGGTAGTGTATACGCTGGGGTGACTTCCTGCCTCTGTGCCCATCCCCACAGGGTGGGCTGTGGACCTGGGTCCTCGGTAACAGTGAGAACACAGGGTTCTCCTCTTCTCTGTGTCTGTGTCTGTCTCTTCCCCCACCCCCCCCCGACCTTCTGTCTGCCTGTCTCTCTTTCCCCTGGGGCTCAGGGACCCAGAATGACAGGGTTCTCTGCATCCCGAGGAAGCGGCCTGGTACAGCCCTGTGGCCCCAGCACAGATCCTTGCTCTCCCCTCTGGGTCCTGTTTTGGAGCCCATCCCCCAGGGAGGTCCTGCAGGAGCTGGGGACCCTGCAGCCGCCCCACCATGGCCAGTAGGCCCTGTCCCAGCACATCAGGGCCTCGGCTGTACCTCCTCGTGGGGCTGGGGGTGGGAGGCTGCAGGAGGAAAGACTGCCCTCCCCGCCAGAGGTCACAGTGTCTTGATGTCGTTTGATGAGCTCAGCAGGCGAGCTGCCGCAGCAGGACCGAGCATGGCCAGCAAGCGTCCAGGCAGGATTCCGAGCCGCGTGGTCTGACCGTTAAGCAGAAGGACAGAGTGTGGCAGCACTCCCCCTCCCCCATCCCCCTCGCTGACTCCTGTGCCAGGAGGCCCCGGAGGGCCCAGCTCCTGGCGGCAGCCTAGACTGCGGCCTGAGTGCTGGAAAGAGAGGGGCTGCGGGTGCTGGCACGGGGGCTTCTGAGCTGCAGGGTGGTTTGGATGTCTCCCCGACCCCCAGCCCCACCATCCAGGCCCCCGGCTCCCCCGCTCCACGGCCGTGGGAGAGGTTTTTTCTCCTTTTCTGCTGTAGCCCCTGGCCCAGAGGAGTTTGCTGCAGTCAAGGCTGCTGCATAGGCAGGAGGGGGAGAGAGCAAAGGGGAGGTGGGAGGAGAAGTGGTCCTTCTGCAGCCCCAGCGCCCAGCTCGCTAGCAGCCTCATCTGGGGTACCCCTCTGGGGAGTCCCCATCCGGTGAGCCCCTGAGAGTCACAGAAACCCTGGGTACCTGCCGGGGTCTCCTGAAGCAGCACTCCGGGCCGTCCACAGAGTGACCTTGGCTGGGCCACTAGCCTGTGTGTGGAGGTGACCCCTGCCGGCCCTCATCGCGGCCACTGGGAAGGGCTCTGCTGAAACGGGGGCTGGTCGCTCATTGACTGAGGTGCAGCTGTGCAGGCCAGGCTGCCCTTTCTTGCGGGGGTGCTGGGATGTGGTCCCAGGTTGGTGGCCCCTCAGAACCCAAGCTCCTAACCACTGCGCCTGCAGCCTCAGTCTGTCCAGGCCGTTGGCAGTTGGCCTTCCTGCCAGAATGTGCTCGGGCCGTCTCTTTGCTGCCCTAGATTCCCCTCTGGCTGGAAGGCTCTTTTTTTTTTTTTTTTTTTTTTTTTTTGCAGGAGAAAGGAGGGAGACTTCCTGAGGACAGTGTAGCTGTCACTCCTTTGGGAGGGTCTCTGTTCTGACATTGGCATGATGCACGTTGACCTCCGAGGGTTGGAATGATCATTCCGTACCCCTCACTGAGGGACCAAGGCAGCCAGCATCCTCCCAGGTATGCACCAGCTGTCTTGCCTCACAGCCTGGTGTGTGAGGAGGGGCTGAGAGGTCACTCAGCTCCCCTTCCAGCCGTCTGTAGGGCTGTCTGCAAGGTGAGCCCAGGGCAGCTGCCGGGCCTCCCGCCCGTGGACCCTCACTCTCCTTGGCCCTCCGCCTTTTTATTTTTAGCGGTCCCAGAAGCTACTGGTAGAGGTGGCAGCTGGCTTTTAGGTTTTTTTTGTTTTGCTCGGAAAATCCGGACCTCCCACAGTGTGGAGGCGATGAGGAGGGGGTTTCTGGTCCCAGATCTGAAGGCTGCATCTTCAGCACAATCTCTACATAATGATGGTAACCCCTGTTACTTCTCTCTTGGGATTGTTTTAAGGATTAAAGCAGGTAATGTGCATGGAAATACTGTACAAATGGAGATGCTGTTCTCCTTCCAGGTTGGCAGGGAGGGGAAGAAGCAGTGTTCTCCGTCTCTCTGGGCTCCACGTGGCTTGTAGGTGACTTGTGTCGGGTTATATAAAGACCCGTAATTGATCTGCAATTCTCTCTTATGTCCATTTTTCACATAATATTATCCCTCTCTCTCACTTACATATGTATTTAAATTTCCATGTATTGACAATTTGTGTAATATATACCTTTCAGTAGCTCTGTGTTTCTGTTCAATTCTGTTTATATCACAGAATATGAATTATTCTATTATTAGGCATCTCAGTTTCCACTTTTTGCTATTTTAAATAGTACTTTGCACGCTTAAAAAAAATTAAGGTATGATTGACATACCATAAAATTTACCCTTTTTTAAAGCGTACAGTTCAGTAGTTTTTAATATATTTACACAGTCACGCAACCGTTATCTAATTCTAGAACATTTATGAGTGTTCTAAAAAGTATTTCTTCTTGGGCTTCCCTGGTGGCGCAGTGGCTGAGAGTCCGCCTGCCGATGCGGGGGACGCGGGTTCGTGCCCCGGTCCGGGAGGATCCCACGTGCCGCGGCGCGGCTGGGCCCGTGAGCCGTGGCCGCTGAGCCTGCGCGTCCGGAGCCTGTGCTACGCAACGGGAGAGGCCACAACAGTGAGAGGCCCGCGTACCGCAAAAAAAAAAAAAAAAAAAAAAAGGTATTTCTTCTTAAAGTATACTTCTGAAGTGGAATGACTAGGCCAGAAGGGTGAAAATGACTTCATGGCGATTATTACATCTTATCAGACTGTTTTCCAGAAAATTTGCAACAGCAGCGTCCGTCACTAGTGGTATTCCTACGGCTTTGCCCCCATCGGGCGCCCCGTCTCCCCTGTTCCTGCCCGTTTGGTAGGTTTGCAGCAGCTCTTCTCAGGCGTGTGGGACACAGCTGCTTCTGCCTCACGTGGGGTGCTGCCCCGTGAGGTTTCAGAGGGCAGCACGACCAAGGGGCAAAGTGACGGGTCTCCCGTGCTTGTGATCCTGTGACTTGGATGAGCTCTGGGTTTCAACAGTTTGGGAGCCAAGTTCATAGGGGTCTTTGTTCCTGTCGTCCCATCCCATCTGGTCGTGCTTTATTCTGTTCTTGTTCATGTATTGATGGGTTGCCCCTCAGCTTTCAACCTAGGAAGGATGCTAGGAGTCATCATGGATCATTTTCAGGAAAAATCAGTCCACAATAGCTGGTGGTAACCAGAAGAAATCACATTGTTGGGTGCCGTCAGGAGGACCAGCCCCTACCTTCCTCTCCCTGCCTGTCCTCTCCCCCATGAGGTGCCAGCCCTGGGCCTGATCACTCCACGTTAACTGGAAGTACAGCTGAGCAGGAAAGGATCAAAGTCCACAAACGTATGGGCTGTGCTGAACACAGGCGCACCTCCACCCCATCCCAAAGCTTGAGATTAAGGAATGAAGGGAGCTCTCTTTTACACAGCGGGTAGTAAACCTATGAATGCGTTCTCCCCAGGTGTGAGAGAGGATAAAAATAGGAAGGGGGCCACTTAGGGATTTGCTGAACTAATGACTAGTAAGCAGATAACAGGGCTTTCTAAGACTGCTGTGTTCTCTCCATAAAGAATTCATCTGTTCTCAAAGCTTTAATTATCCTCTTTACACTCTTTAATCTCCTGTATTTCATCGATTCTAAGACACATATTTTTACATATTTGAACCTCTCTAAAGCTGGGTTTACCATTGATGGGGTGAGATCGTTGAATTGGCAGCCTGTTTCTTAGTGGTGACAAAATAATGATGCTTTCACCATCATTGGCATCTTTGATGTGATGAGATTTAGTCTATCTCCAGCATTCATTGCCTTCCCAAGCCCTAGTATCATACCTCCAGCTACCCTTGAGGTATTTTCGCTGGATGTGTATCACCACGTCAGACCCAGCAGATTTAGAGCTTACACCATCATTGCATTTTTCTCACAAAATACCGTCTGCTTTTTCTAATAACTTCCTTATTTTCAAATGGTGACCATCCTCTGAGTTGCCCAGCTGGTAGCCTTTCTCTCACAGCCCCTGTAATAATAATGCTGGCCAATGTTTATTAGTGTTTCCTGCATGCCAGGCACGGTTCCAAGCCCCATTAATCCTCACAGCAGCCCTACAAGGCAGGTACTGGGACCAGTCCTCTCTTCTGTGTGATGCAGAGCCACTCGCCTGGGGTCACAGGGCTGAGAGGTGGCCGAGTGGCTACTTGAACCCGAGCAGCCTGGTTCCAGAGGCTCCAGATCACAACTCTTGCACTGCCTTTCATGGATCCAGCCAGTGACCATGCAGTCTTCACTCGTGCACTGAATAATGTCTCTGTGTCTCACGGTTTGCTCTGGCCCCTGTTACTTCCTTTGAGTGCAGCAAAAGCGGCCCCGTTGATTTCGTTTCCACCAGCCCCCTCTCTGTTCATCTTGCCAATCAGAGATGGCTTAACCTTCCCACTGCGCCTCCTTCAGGGTTCCACTTCCCTGCTCTTAACACCTTTTTAAAAAAAGTTTTATTGGTATACAACTCACATATCATACAGTTCACTTATTTAAAGTTTACAATTCAGTGGGTTTCGGTGTATTCACAGAGCTGTGCATCCATCACCACAATCAATTTTAGAACATTTTCATCACCCCGCAAAAGAAGCTCTGTACCTCCGATTTCCCCCTGCCCCCAGCCCCTGGCAACTGTTAACTTACTCTCTGTCTCTATGGATTTGCCTATTCTGGACATTTCATGTAAATAGAATATACAATGTGTGACTTTCTGTGTCTAACTTCTCTCACTAAGCGTCATGTTTTCAAGGTTCTCTGTGTCAGTGCTTCATTTCTTTTTCTTGCTGAATAACATTCTGTTGTGTGGATGGATGTAGCACATTTTATCCATTTATCAGTTGGTGGACATTTGGGTTGTTTCTACTTTTTGGCTATTGTGAAGGGAACTTTATTTTTATTTATTTATTTATTTATTTATGGCTGCGTTGGGTCTTCGTTGCTGCGCGCGGGCTTTCTCTATTTGCAGCGAGCGGGGGCTGCTTTTCGTTGCGGTGTGCGGGCTTCTCGTTGCAGTGGCTTCTCTTGTTGCAGAGCACCGGCTCTAGGCACGCGGGCTTCCGTAGTCGTGGCTCGTGGGCTCTAGAGCGCAGGCTCAGTAGTTGTGGCGCACGGGCTTAGTTGCTCTGTGGCATGTGGGATCTTCCCGGACCGGGGCTCCAACCCGTGTCCCCTGCATCGGCAGGCGGATTCTTAACCACTGCGCCACCAGGGAAGCCCTTGGCTATTGTGAATAACGCTGCTCTGAACATTCATGTACAAGTTTTTACGTGGAGATATGTTTTCATTTCTTTGGGGTATGTACCTAGGAGTGGAATTGCTGGATCATACAGTAACTCTGTTTAACTGGTGAGGTCAAGAACTTTTAATAGCTCCTCAAACCCCTCCGTCTAGTTTCCAAAGCCCTTTCCATCTGTTCTCGATATCTGCTCTTCCGAATCACAACCTGGCCGCTTCTGCCAGACCAGGCTCACCCTCACCGTCTGACCTGCGTGTCGGGGCCTCTGATCTCCGGCTCATGCTTCTCACCCCATCTAGGACATGGTCCAGGGGCAGAGTCAGCCCACACATATATTTCTTTGAGACACACAGCGGTTTAAAAAATCTGAATTCTTTGTGCAAGTGAGATTATACTTAATGATCCAGATTTCCATGTTCTCTAAAAATTGCAAGATTTGTTCACCGTGGGCCCACACCCCTGTGAGGTACCCCCCGCCTGACTGCAGCTGAGGGACACAGCCCTACCTTGTCCTTTTCACACCTTTCCTGGCCTGCTGAGTGCTGGGGTCCCTGACCTCTTACCTAGACCCATCCCTCCAAGACCCCGCTCGGCTTGCTACTTTGACCATCGTGCCGCACTTGCGAAAAGCTCCGCACAGGAGGCTGTTCAGATGGGAGCGCTGGGCGGCTACAGGGGAGCTGTGACGGCACGAAGAATTGCAGGCTCTGGGGCCAGCTGCCTGGGTTCATGTCTCATTTTTACCCCCTTATACCAGCTGTGTGACCTTGGGCCAGTTACCTGACTTCTGTGAACCTCAGTTTCCTTACATTTTAAAATGGGAGTAGCAGTAGGACCCCTTTATCTGTTGTTACTGTGAGGGGGTCAATGGACTGATATACATCTGTTATTATCAATATTCTCGTTACTGTCTTTTTCCTAATGTCTTCTCAGTGATAGTGTGCGAACTTTGGAGACCAGGCCGCGGCGGGGCTGGGAGCTCAGCCACGGCTTCTCAGCGGCAGGCACGCCGGGCTGGTTGTCCTGTGCGTCGGGGGTTCTGCCTCCTTGGCCAGAGCTGCAGCCTCACGCTCCACCCCTGAGGACGAGGGCACCTTCCCACGAGCCGGCTGTGGGCCTCACTTCCTGCCCCGCAGCGCTGGTGCCGCCACCAGGCCTGACCTGTGGGGCTGAACTCAGGGCAGGTGGTCCCTGCTCACCATCCAGCTGGCTCAAGAGAGATGGCAAAGCCGGGTCAGGGCAGGGGGGCCGGGCAGGTCTGAACCGGGAGCCACTTCTTCTTGTTTGTTTGAATTAAACATTGACCGGACAAACAAGAATGCTTACACAATCTAGGGAACATATGCAGAACTATGATGTGATGAATGCCAGGGTACCAGCCAACCTTGTGTCCCTCCCCCAAATTCTATCCCAGTCCCTGTCCTTTGCGTTCCAAGTTTCAGGTGGCCTTTCCCCTTGCTTCTCTTTATTGTTTCTATGTGTGTTCGGTTCCCTAAACAACATGCTGTTTCATTTCGAAGAGCCGTCACACTGTGTGTGTGTGAGAGTTGAGTGTTTCTGTCCCTTTAACCTGCATTCACCGTAATCTCTCCAGATCTGTCTTCTAATAACTGACTTTATTTCCAACTGTTCCTAATCCATAAAACCCATCTATGGAATTTCTAATTTCCCCTTATATTTTTCATTGATTGAAATGCTGTTTATTCTGGTCATTTTATGTCATATTTTCAAATTTAATTTTTATCAAAGCAGTCAGATTTCTTTCTCTCAGCATTGTGCCTTTGAGGCTGATTCCTGACGAGGTGTGTGAGTTCACTGTCTCGGCCGTGCAGCGCTCTGCAATGTGACTGTAGCAGTGCGTCTGGTGCTCGGGCTGCAGCAGGGAGCAGACAGGTGCAGTCCTACTTTGATGGAGCTTCAGGGACTCCAGGGAAGAGAGATAAACAGGCACCAAGTTAGTCAGGTGAACTGGCCAAAGACAGGACCCCCAGGAGGGGAGGCCAAGAGGTCGGTAAAAATCTTCTAGAAGCTGAGACCTGAAGGAAGAGTAGGAGTTGCTGGGTGGGAGAGCTGATCCCGTCTTATAGGTGATGCTCGTGAACCTTGGATAAATGACTGCTCTTCCTCTTGTGACGTCACCTTTTTCTGTATGTAAGGCTGTGATTGGCCCAAATCTTGGCAAGTCAGCTGAATGTGAACATGTCGTCTGAGCTGTTGTGCATTTGAACCCTAAGCCTTTAGACCATTGCGTTGTATGTATTTGAGTCACTGATAATCAGAGTTCATGCCGAGGTCTGGAGGAGGGAGAGTAATGTGTGTGGTTAACCAGTTCCTGACTCGTCCTAGCCCTGGGCCTCTGATTCTTTCCTCTCGCCTAGAGCCAGGACAGTCCTGGTACCCGCCGTGCGGGATCTCGTGGGTGTGACGGGGACAGTCCTGGTACCCGCCGTGCGGGATCTCGTGGGTGTGACGGGGACAGTCCTGGTACCCGCCATGCGGGATCTCGTGGGTGTGACCGGGGGGGCGGGTGCCTAGCATCTCCGCACTGTCCCAGGCACAGCAGGCGTCGCTGTTGTCACTGCCGGGCTCTGTGATCAGTGTTCTGTGTGTCACCCTCTTTTAGCCTCTCAGTAACTGTCCACCGGGCAACTTGCCGTCTCCACCTGTATGTCTTAAGCTTAAACACACCTAAAACGGAGCTCCTGGCTTCCCCTCCACCAGACCCTGCCTCTCCTAGTCTCCTCATCTCGGTAGATGCCGCCACTGCCGCCTTTGCTCAGGCCCGAGTCCTCGGAGTTGTCTTTGGCCCCTCCCTTGCCCGTGCTTACCCGCATCGGTCAGCGGGTCCAGTCAGTTCTGACCCCAGAAAGGATCGTCCGCTCCCTCCAGCTGCCATTTTTTTTTTTTTTTTTTTTTTTTTTTTTGTGGTATGCGGGCCTCCCTCTTCTGTGGCCTCTCCCGTTGCGGGGCACAGGCTCCGGACGCGCAGGCTCAGCGGGCCTGGCTCACGGGCCCAGCCGCTCCGCGGCATGTGGGATCCTCCCGGACCGGGGCGCGAACCCGGTTCCCCTGCATCGGCAGGCGGACGCGCAACCGCTGCGCCACCAGGGAAGCCCACAGCTGCCTTTTTGATGCCACTTTAGTCCAGGCCTCCCTGTCTCCCCCTGGGCAACCGCACAGCCTCCTCCTCGGTCTCCTCTTTCTGTAGCCACTCTCCCCGCAGCAGGCCGGGCATCCGCGAATGTACAGAAGATCTTGATGTTTGCTGCTTCAGACCCTCCAGTGGCTTCCCCGGAGCTTAGAAACAAGTCCAGCCTCGTCCTGGTGCTATGAGCCCTGCCCTCGTGCCTGCTCTCTCCCACTCGCCTCCTTCTGGACGCCTGGCAGCCGAGCTTGTTCCTGCCTCAAGGCTTTTCCTCTCGAAGCTCCCCTTCATCCGGAATGTTCTTCCCAGCTTCTTGCAGGGCTGCCTCTTCCGGTCTCAGAGGGGCCCGCCCGTTCCCCTCTGTCATGAGCTCAGTCTGTAACGTCTTTGTCGGCTTTTCTCCCTCCCATCTTCCCTCCCTCCCTCCCACTCACTGTAAGCTGCGGGCAAGGACCTGTCTGTTGCCCGGTGCCTCGTGCGCTTGGCAGGGGGTGGCAGTGAGCCCCATTTGATGGCAGGATGCAGAGCAGAGACTCAGAAGTCAGGTAACTCGTCAGGGACGTGCGCTAGCAGGCCACCCAGGCCCGCGCTGTAACGCGCAGGGCCAGACCTGCTGGCCAGGGCCCAGGATCCGCGCATGCAGTCTGGCCTCTGCTGGGAGCAGAGCCTTCCCCAGGCAGGTGCCTGGAGACGCCCAGGGGGTCTGACACCTTCTGGAAGAACGGTTCTCGTTGAAGGGAGGTGGCTCAGAGACGCCCGCGCTCCTTCCTTGCCCCGTGCTGCCCTGCGGGCCGCTCTCCGCACTGGGGGGTGTGGCTGCAGGGACCCGAAGCGCTCGTCAGGGGGCTGCTGCTTACGACCTTCGCCCTCCTCCCGCCCAGGTCGCACCAGCTTCTACGAGGAGTACGGCGTCATCGGCGACGTCCTGCAGAACCACCTGACCGAGATCCTCATGCTGGTGGCCATGGAGCTGCCCCTCAACATCAGCAGCTCGGAGGCGGTGCTGGGGCACAAGCTCCAGGCCTTCCGGGCCCTGCGGGGCCTGCAGAGGGGCAGCGCCGTCGTGGGCCAGTACCAGGCTTACCGCGGGCAGGTGCGCAGAGAGCTGCAGAAGCCAGACAGCTTCCACAGCCTGACGCCGACCTTTGCAGGTGGGCTCCGGGGCTGGGCACGGGCTGCCGGGCCGCCCCCACCCACGTTCCCCAGACGGAAGCAGTGCTGCCAACCCGGGCGCCCCTCAGGTGGGGGTGGAGGGACTTGAGGTGGGTTTTTCACCAGGCTGCTCAGTGGCGAGTACCAAGTGCCCCTGCCCCTCTGACCTCCCGCCAGCTCAGAGCGGCGGGTCGCCTGCGGGCTCCCTCTGGGAGGAGGACACCTCAGTGGCGGTCTCCATTCAGTCCACATCCACGGATCCTGCCGGGGCTCACCAGTCTGGGCTCAGACCTGGCTTTGCCCTTGTGGGGCTTACCTCAGCCCCCAGAGAGGCTGCAGGCCTGCCTGCTGCGGCCGGGGGCACCCCCAGCGGGCAGGCACCACGCTGGTCAGGCAGGTGCCCAGCGGGGCCATCCTCTGGACACTTGCACAGGCTCAGAGCTTTCTGGGGGAAGCTGGCTCCCTGCCACTGGGATAACAGCCGCCACAGCCAGAGCAGCAGCTGCTTGTCGGGCACTGACCACCACGTGCCTGGCACTTCACGTACACTATCTCGTTTGATCCTCGCGTGTACAGACGCATCAGGCAGGGTGTGATTATCATGCCCCTCTAGAGGTGAGGAACCGTGAGGCTCAGTCGAGTTGCCAAGACTTGCCCAAGGTCGCGCAGGACAGTACGTGGGAGAACCCGGCTTGGAACTCGAGTCCGGGGGGTGCTCGGCGTCCGGCTCTTCCCGCCGCGGTCCCCGCTGCGGGTCTCCTCCTGCACGGCAGTTCCCCGCTGGCCTGTGGCTGAGAGCCCTGTCCGCCCTCCCCTTCTCCCTGTGTGTGACGGCCTCAGCGCGTCCTGAGTGCTCTGCAAACGGGAAGGAAGTCCGTTTCCCTAGGAACCCACACCCCCTCAGTCAGGATCGCCGCTGCCTTGCCCCACCCTCCTTGAGACTCTTCTCAGAGCCTCTGGGTTGGAGCCTCTCAGCCCAGTTCCCCTTTGCTTGGGGACGATGACTCTGAGAGGTGCCTCAGGGAGCTGGGTGTCCGAGGTGGCCCCAGAGGCTGCTTTTCAAGCACCGACCGGGCAGAGAAGGTAACAGAAGAGGTGAAAGGTGGGGGTGAGGCTAGCGAGGCCAGGGGTGCCCAGAGGAGGGCTTGGAGAGGGGAAGGCCTGCCGGCAGGAAGGAAAGGAGAAGAAGGCGAGTGGGCCGAGAGGACCTGGTTCTTATGCTGGAGCATCACCCCCACTGTCCCCCTGTCACCCCAGGCATCCTCGTGCACATAGACAACCTTCGCTGGGAGGGTGTCCCTTTCATCCTGATGTCCGGCAAAGCCTTGGATGAGAGAGTGGGCTACGTTCGGATCTTGTTCAAGGACCAGGCGTACTGTGCCCAGAGCGAGAAGCGCTGGGTGCCGGCCCAGAGCCACTGCCTTCCTCAGCAGATCATCTTCTACATTGGCCACGGTGAGCTGGGCGGCCCAGCCGTGCTGGTCAGCAGGAACCTGTTCAGGCCCTCCCTGCCCTCCGCCGGCTGGAAGGAAGTGGAGGGCCAGCCTGGGCTTCGCCTCTTCGGCCGCCCTCTGTCTGATTACTACGCCTACAGCCCTGTGAGGGAGCAGGACGCCTACTCCATCCTCATCTCTCATATCTTCCACCGCCGGAAGGACTCCTTCATCACCATGGACAACTTGCTGGCTTCCTGGGTCTTCTGGACGCCCTTGCTGGACAGCCTGGCCCACGAGGTCCCACGCCTCTACCCAGGAGGAGCAGAGAATGGACACCTGTTGGACTTTGAGTTCAGTGGCAGCCACTTGTCCTTCTCCCAGCCGCCACTGGAGCAGCTGGTGCCGGGGCTGGATTCCGCTCCGATGCCCAGCGACTTCCAGGTTCTCAGGGCCAAGTACCGAGACAGCCCGCTGATATCGGCCTGGCCGGAGGAGCTGATCGCCAGGCTGGCCGGCGACATCGAGGCTGCGGCTGTGCAGGCTGTGAGGCGCTTTGGCCAGTTCCACCTGGCACTCTCGGGCGGCTCGAGCCCCGTGGCCCTGTTCCAGCAGCTGGCCACGGGGCACTACGGCTTCCCCTGGGCCCACACGCACCTGTGGCTGGTGGACGAGCGCTGCGTCCCGCTCTGGGACCCCGAGTCCAACTTCCAGGGCCTGCAGGCTCACCTGCTGCAGCACGTGCGTGTCCCGCACTACAACGTCCACCCCATGCCCGTGCGCCGGCGCCAGCGGCTCTGCGCCGAGGAGGACCAGGGCGCCCAGGCCTACGCCGAGGAGATCTCCACCCTGGTGACCAACGGCAGCTTCGACCTGGTGCTGCTGGGCATGGGCACGGACGGGCACACGGCCTCCCTCTTCCCTCAGTCACCCGTCGGCCTGGACGGCAAGCAGCTGGTGGTGCTGACCACGAGCCCCTCCGGCCCGCACCGGCGCATGAGCCTCAGCCTGCCCGCCATCAACCGCGCCCGCAAGGTGGCGGTCCTGGTCATGGGCCGGATGAAGCGCGAGATCGCCATGCTGGTGAGCCGCGTGGGCCGCGAGCCCAAGAAGTGGCCCATCTCGGGCGTCCTGCCTGATTCTGGCCAGCTGGTGTGGTACATGGACTATGACGCGTTTCTGGGGTGACGGTGCCTTTGCCCTGCGCTCACCGCCGCGCTTTCCTTCACCCATCCTCTCGCCGCTCTCTCAGTCCTGCCCCGGCCCGCGTGCCCTGCTCTCTGGAATCTGATGCCTCGTGGTCAGGGAAGGACAAAGCCCTTCCCCAACCCCTGTGACTGTCCCTGCCTAGTGGTGGTGGGTACACACCGCAACAAGGAAGAAATGGAATCTCTGCTCGTGAGAAGCTTCAAATCCAAGTCAGGAGAGAAATGTCCACCTTGAGAAAAGACCTGCGGCAGTTACGTGTGAACACCAACGAGCACAAAATAGGACGGTCTGAAGGCTCCCCGCTTGAGCAGGAGTGTGGTGGGCCGAGGTTAATGGGGGGCTTCCTGCGGGCCGGGACCCTTCGACCAGCTCTGGTGGAAAAGCAGAACGTGGATGGTAGAGAGCAGGAGCCCAGGCACCAGTGGCCCTGTGCCCCGCACAGAGCAGGCTGCTGGGAGCCCTCACCTCTCCTGCGTCCCCTTCTTCCTGAGCCTCTGACTCAGCCTGCTGTCCTGTCTCCTCCAGGGCCACCTCCACCTGCTCTGCATCTCGGGTCTCTTTCTTTTCAGTCTCGACCTTGGAGCTCTTCCCACACCCTCTCTGTTTCTTTGCTGTCCCTCAGACGCCCCATTTATGGACAGATGATGATGACAGTAACACGGTGACAAACAAGATGTTAAAATGGATCCAGAAATCGTGCGGCTGTGGTTTGCAGCTCCTTTTCTCAGTAGATGGATTTCTCTGATGGCAGGAGGCTCTGGTTCCCCAGCTCTGTCAGGGAAGACCACTGCCCCACGCTTGCGCTCCTGTCCCCAGCCAACTCTGCGTGAAACACACTGGAGATAGACGATCAGGCCATTCCAGGGATCCCACATTTAAGAGGGTCCTTTGTGTCTCAGGGGACTTCCCAGTGAGTGTTTCCACTCTCGGTGTCCCCTCTTCTTTTACCTGGGAAGGTCCAGTTAAATCTTTCTCTGACGGTGACATCTCATTTGGGGGGAGAGATGTGACATCAGGTGATCGCGACCGTCCAGGTGCTCTGATCCGACCAGGCTGAGCCAGGCCTCCCTGGTGGGGCCCTGCAGCTCATGTCAGCACTGGCTGCCCACGACTGTCTCAGGGACTTGACTGACGGTCAGCGCCGAGGGGGGGTGCCGCCTGCCCTTCTCATACTACCTCGTGGCGGCATCGGCCTCCCGTCTGCCGGTCCCTCCTGCCAGCACTCACCTCACCACTAACACGTTGCTGAAGATCTGGGGGAAACCGACAAGCTTCTCGTTAAGAGTAGGTGGGTACTCCGCTCCTGAGAAGCCATGGGTCGGTAATACCTGTTTTTCTGAAACCCCCAAGGCAGGGGCGTCTCCAGAATTCTTTTTTAAAAATCAAAATTCTCAGGACACTTTTTTTTTTTTGGCTGCGTTGGGTCTTCATTGCTGCTCAGGCTTTCTCTAGTTGGGGCGAGCGGGGGCTACTCTTCGTTGTGGTGTGCGGGCTTCTCTTGTTGCGGAGCAGGGGCTCTAGGTGCGCGGGCTTCAGTAGTTGTGGCACGTGGGCTCAGTAGTTGTGGCTCACAGGCTCTAGAGCGCAGGCTCAGTAGTTGTGGCGCGTGGGCTTAGTTGCTCCGCGGCACGTGGGATCTTCCTGGACCAGGGCTCGAACCCGTGTCCCTTGCATTGGCAGGCGGATTCTTAGCCACTGAGCCACCAGGGAAGCCCTCTCAGGACACATTTAATTTTTATTTCAACTTCCCATGTAGCCATGTCCCCAAGATATGTCAGTAAAGGATAAGACAGGTATTTCCGTGTAACTGTTTCCCCATCTTATAGTCATATTTTGTATCAGGCAGATACATCTGATCAGGCAAGATACAAAGTGTCAAGGTCACAACAAGGGCTTACCTGGGTGAGAAGAAGCATCATGAAATCTGTTTCTCTACATTTGATTGTTTACACTTTTTTCAAGGCAGTTTACACTTCTTCAATAATTTAAAAGAGTTCTTGCTGTGATTTGAGATGTGTGCATGTGAGGTGGGCTCTGGCGGGGGGGGGGCCCTGCACCTGTTGACATTTGGCTTCCCCCGGTCTCCAACGACCCGGTCCAGACAGGACATCTCTCTTTAGGCCAAGAGAGCTCACCTTGGCCCAAAAGAGCACAGTGCCGGGGTCAGGAAGTCCCCTCCCTTTCTGAAGAGTCAGCATTTTAGCTTTGCTGCACCTGGTGGGCCGGCCTGCAGGAGCGGACAGACACGTGGTTGTCGGCCGAGTGCCGCCTCTGGCCACGTGGGGGCGCCCACGCACCATCCCTGCTGTCTGGAGCGCGGAGGCGTTTCCCCTCCGCGCAGGTTCCTGCGCTTCCCCGGCCTCCTGGCTCTGAGCAACGCCCCCACCCCCACTCCCCACGCCCCCCGCCCCCGCCGTTGTTCTTTAGGAACTTCTTCCTCTGCAAGAAAGAAGGGGACCTCCACATACCTGAGTGTCGCTGCAAGACCATTTCTGAATAATAGTGAGTCACTGCGGGCCTGAGCCTGGCACGTCCTATTTTCATCCGTGGAGAGCGCCTCTAGGGGCAGGGGCGGGTTTCCTTTCCGGAATCAAGTGCCGTCTTAAAGTCACACCAGGAGGATCCACTGGGAGACACTGTCGTATCCCTGCTTCCGCCTGCTCCCTTTCCCCTTTCCCTCCCTTGTCCCGGCACGGTGGTTTTCAAACTTTTTGGATCATGATCCACAGCCGAAAACACATTTTCCGTCATGAGTCAGTGATCACATTCATGCATGAATCTACGTCTCAAGCAAAAAAGTTTCATAAAGGAATTCTCACTCTGAGAATTCAGGATACCTTCTCTAATTTTTATTTTTAAAAATGCTGCTTGTAATTTGCTAAATTGAGTTGATACATAGTTTGAGAAGTGCTGCTCTAATCTGACTTTACCCTGTGGTATAAGCCGAGGCCCCAGGGTTTGGAAGGGAGCACAGGAGCCCAGCTCACACAGGGAATGCTCATGACCGCACTGGGACTGGTACCCAGGCTTTCCGTTCTTGCAGCTTCACGCCTCGGACCAGTCCCAGGTGGTGCTGCTCCAGCCTCTGTGGTGGGATGCTTGCTTCCTCCGTCATGAGGGAGGGGAGGAGTAAGTGTTGAAGACAAGGTGACCAGAACGCTGGGGCTTGTGGGAGCGATGCCAATGTGCCCTTTACAGAAGGGTGATACGTTCCAGGCTCAGTACTAAACGCTTTGCACTGTGTGGCCTTGTGTAGTCTTTACGACAATCCTGTGAGGAGGTGGCGGAATCCTGATTTACCAATGATTTTGAAACTGAAACTGGAGTTGTCTAATGACGACAGGCCAGTTGTTCTAAGCCAGACGTGGACCCCAAGCCTTCAGGGTTCTAGACGTGTGCTCCCAGCCACCCTGCGCTGCCGCCACCTCCCCAGGGAGCTCGGTGCAGCCGCGGTTCCCAGAACCCAGGCTCTCGGAGCAGGCCCCACGTCAGAGGCCCTGTGGGCCTGTGAAAGGCAGCAGGGCCCCTCCTCCCGGAAGCCGGGTCAAATCCCCGTCTCTAGAGCAGGCGTTACTACCATTAGCTGCAGGGAAAGAATTTGGGACTTTCCGGATTGCTGTAAGCTAGATTCTGATTTTGCTCCGGGAGCAAAGTTTTCTGTTAACCACAAGTGTGAACAGTCCTGTTGACCTGCCCGGCTTCTCATTTCTCTGCAGACAGTGCTTTCTTCCCAGTCCTGGGCCTCCCGCGGCGCAGCACATCCCAAGCTCTCTGCCAGCGGGCGCTGTTCCAGAACACTCCCTCGAGGGCCGCTGTTCCAGAACACAGGGCTTGGTCTCCCTGGTCTGGGGGCTTCCTCCTCCCCATTTGTACAGAGAGCTGGGGACGGTGTGACTGAGAAAGGGAGGGAGACGCTTCTGCAGAACCTCAAGTGGCAGTTTCCTACAAGTTTTCAGAAACAAGAGTTTTTTTTTCCCCTCGACAAAAATACATGCAACCTCGCAGGAGCAGCTTCTGCATCAGCTTTACCAGCTCTTTTTTTTTTTTTTTTTTTTTTTTTGCGGTACGTGGCCTCACCCGTTGCGGAGCA
>NW_021145312.1:97570-126753 GCF_002837175.3 Physeter macrocephalus
AGCCGCTCAGCGGCACGCGGGATCCTCCCGGACCGGGGCACGAACCCGTGTCCCCTGCATCGGCAGGCAGATTCTCAACCGCTGCGCCACCAGGGAAGCCCCTACCAGCTCTATTTTTACCCTTAGGACACGGGCCCTGCGGACCTCAGTCCATTGGTAGAGAAGCTGCCGGGCAGCGTGTCCGTGTCAGAGAATGAGCAAGTCACAGGCAAGGCCAGTGGTGACACGAGGGGCAGTTGGCTGTGGTGGCAGGCCCACGTGATCAGCGCCTGCCTGCCCCGCAAACAGACTCCGGGGAGCGGGGAGGCCTTGGGAGGCTGCGCGTGTGGCCCGCGTGGCCAAGCAGGGTCCATGCCCTCCCCCCCGCCCCGCCTGCTGAGCTGAAGAGCAGCCCCATGCCCTCAGCCCTCCCACGGCGCTGCTCTGGGCACCGCAGACCTCGGGGCTGCAGCTGAGCACGTGGCACTCGAGGTGCTCGCTTTGTTCGGGGACATTTCCATGAGGAGGAGGGTGGTTCCTCCAACCTCTTCCGCATTTGGCATCTGGTCAGAGCCTGGGACGAAGAGCTCTCGGAGGCCCCGAGCATTTTGGTCTTAGTCATGGATTCGATCCTCTAATAACCCACCCCTCTGCCCCCGTTGACCGGCCACTGTCGGCCCGGGTGTCAGCCTGCCGTCCGAGGTCCATCTTCCGTTGGTCACTTGAAGCTTGGGGTTGGGCGCCTGTGCTCCTTTGCTGTGTAGTGTCAACGTGAGATGGAAGTCTTGCTTCCCGCCCTTCCTGCTCTAGAGCAGGCTGCTGCCTCCTGTGTAGGTCAGCCTTCGCCGGAGGAAGCCAGCCACACACTCCAGCCTGTGCTTCTGGAGGACCTGCGTCTTCCAGGACATCCCAGGACCCTCCTCTAGAGGCGCGCACTCTGGCCTCGCACCGTCAGCAGCTCGAGGTGGGGCTGGAGTGAGAAACTCCCAGGATTCCGAGGCTCATTGCGAAGCAAGGCGCAGACTTAACTAAAGCTGTCAGCACCAGAGAGGAGTAGCCGCAGATTTGAGGAGGCACTTCTGATAGCACAGCAAGCCAGGGAAAATGATCCCTTTGGTGAAACTTCCTCTCCAGCCAACTTTCGGGAGCCCATCTGTTTGCAAAGCAGGTCCCCAGCGCTGTGTCTGTGTGTGTGTGACCCAGAGAAGGGGAAGGGCGGAGATCTAGATGAAGTATGCTGCTTTTATTCTTGATTCCCAGGATGGTCTTTAAAACTCTTACCTTCCTCTCAGGTGTTTTAAAGGAAGCCTCTGCATCTTTTCTGTCCCTCCAGCGTGGGAAGGGATAAACACGTTTTCATTCACTGAAAGCTGCATGGAGTATGTGTGAATGGCTAGTAGCTTTGAAAGTGGAAGTGTAAACAGAACTACATATCTTCGTCAGTTTGGGTCTTTAGCTGTACCGCACAGAAGTCTAGAAGGGTCGGTTATAAACGGTATGAGGCACTTGAGTATAAGAGGAAAGGACCCTGGAGTAGCTGGTAATCAAGGGCCCAGCTGCAGCCGCTTCTCCGAGGTGTGGCCTGTGCAGTCTGCCCCTCCTGGTCCTTCATGTGGGAGAACGGGCTGAGAACAGACGCCACGGGCCCTCTGCTGGGTCCAAGAGCCGTTGCTGCCCACGGCTGGGTGAAGGGCCTCGCTTCCAGCACGTTGGCGCCGTGCTTAGCAGCGGGTGCCAGAATGAGACCTAGATTAGGGCGGGGGGTGGGCGTGTGGGCACTGAAATCAGGGCATGTTGCAATCTGGGCCGTGTCCGTGCATTCTGTCCCGTGCTGGGAAAGCCAGCACAGCGCGGATTTTTGTCGGGAGAGAAGAGAGACAGGAAGACTCTTTTCTCAGAGGGCCTGTCTGTTCCCTCATGTGCTGGGAGACCGTGGACGTGAACACCTCCACCCCGCCCCCCACCCCCCGCCGCCAATGGCAAGAACATGCCATGCCTTCCTGCAGAGACAGAAACCGCCCCTGGTTTTTATGGAAATACTGAACACTTTTAACGATGCCTCTGACAATGAGACGTGTTCAGAACAGAGTTTTTAAAATGCCTTTTTGTATGTCATATGTACCATTTATTTTTTTAAACAATGAAATAGTTTTGCCAAAATTCATGCTTTCATTTTCTCTGTGAGATGGAGTGTGACGGCTGTGTGTGTGCTTGGAGCAGGGGGTGGGGAGGGAGACCCAGTTACCCCCGTGCCCGTCACAGGTGGCACGTCTGAGCAGCCAGCTGGTCTCCACTTGCTTGAGGGCCCCTGGGCTCCTGGGAGAGACAGTGGGGGGCAAGACGACTGGGTCTCATAGGTTCCCAAGCAGTCTGAGGAAAGCTGTCCCCCCCACCCCCGTCAACCTAGCTGGCAGCCCACCGACGGACAGAGCCTCACCCAGAGGGTGCTTACTGTGGTGGGGGGGGGGAGGTCGGGGCGGAGCACCTTTGGAAGCAGCGGCGCCTGATGCCATCATTTATCTTCTCTTGCGTTCTCTGCCATCACTCCAGCCTGTATCACGATCCCAGGAACACAGGGCTCTGGGGGAGTCGGATAAAACCGCAGGACCACTGGGGGTGCACGAGCCTGGGATTTGTTGGTTGTCGTCCACGGTGTGCAGGACCCCAGCAGACCTGGAGGCCTCACAAGGCGGGGACGGGAGCGGCGTGCACATCCAGAGGGGCTGGGATCCCGAGGGACCGAGAGGCACAGGCGACAGACACACCCAGAGCCCCCGCCCCCCGGGAGGAAGGGAAGGCCCGTGGGCAGTAATGAAGGCTGGAAGCTGAAGGCTGCACTCACATCCCTGATGGAGCCTTGGCCTGGGAACGCGCGGAGCACGCACGCCCTCGGGGAGGGCGCCCAGAGCGGGGGAGCATGCCCGGTTCTCTGCTGATGGCCTCTGGCTGTGCCAGAGGGTGTCAGCCCGCCTGCCCCAGCTCCCAACACAAGGGGACAGCGCGGGTCCAGCTCCCCCCCACTCCACGCCATCCACCCCTCACCTGTCCGGCTGAGGACCACGCCTGCAGACTCCAGCGTCTCTTGCATTTCAGGTACTTAGTGCCCTGCGGTAAATGTGTGAGTGAATGAAGGGCAGTCATGAAAGCAGGAGAGGAAGCATCAGCTGCAGCTGGTGGAGCTCTTGGACGGCCCAGGTGTCGTGGTCCAGGCCGCCTGGACACTTGCTGTGCCCCCTTCTGCTGAAGGAGATGCTGAGCAGGGCCGTCTGCCTGGAAACGCACAGAGGTGGCCCCAGCAGCCAGGGCTCGGGGCCTGGGGTGAGTCACCAAGAGAGGCTCAGGAGGGCCCAGCAGCAGGACCCAAGATGGGTGTGCAGGCCCCAGGCGCGGCGTCTGCGGCTAAGGAGAGGAGAATGGGAGCCGGCACCTCGGAGCAGGAGCTTCTCAGAGCCGGGGCGGCCAGCGGAGAGGCGGGACAGGACGGGCGGAGGACGAGGCAGGGGTGGCAGCCAGAGGGGAGCCCGGCCTTGGGTGGTCATCTCTAGGGGAGACTGGATCTCCTGCCTTCACAGGGGGCTGGGGCAGAGGGGGCGATGAGAGGTGGTCCATCCATGTCGGGGGCCAGCGCTTGTCGGCCCTAGAGGGATGCGGTGGGAGGCATGACAAAAGCGAGGCAAGGTCTGAGCCCCCCGCGTGGCGATTTTCCCACTTGCTGCAGGTGGAGAGCAGGGCTGGGAGGTCGGGGCCAGCTGCCGGGCTCTGGAGGTGAGGGCCTCGGAGCCCCGGCTCTGCTCGTCTGTCCGCCACCCTGCCTCACCCTCTGCTCTGCCGTCCTCTTTCCTGTCCCACCCCCCTGGCTTGTGGGAACCCATCATCACATTTTTTGCTTGAAGAAGCATTCTTGGAAACAAAAACCATAAAACTAAGCTCAGCGCCCCCCGCCCACACACACCTGTTCCATAAACCTTTATTTGTCAATTACAGAAAAAAAAAAAAAGGAAAAAAGTGCAAAGGCAAGACTGCGAACCCATGCAGATTACTTCCACTCAGCATTAACCACTGTAAGATCTTTGCCTGCTGTCTTTTTTGAAGGAAAAACATCACAAATATTTTGGTAAAATAAGGCTTACTTATTATAAGTGAATTCATAGCGTGCCAAAAAGTACACAAATGAATTGTTAAAAAAAAAAAAAAAAATCACTGCAGTCCAGTCCCCTCCGCTGCAGAAAGTAGCAATCTTAGCAAAAGGTGAACCAAACTCGTGTCCTCCTGGAGCCTCTGTTCCCCGTCCTCTTGACCCCTCCATCTGCCCTTTATTTTGGGTGGTCCGTCCGTCCATCCCTCTCCGAGTTCCTCTTTCTCCCCCGTGCCCTCTTCACTAGCAGATTTCTCAGCGGCCTCCACAGCGGCAGCCGACGCAGCCCAGGCGAGAGACCTCGTTTCTCTGATGGTCATCAAGAGGTGACCATCGTCAAGACCTGCCGGCTGGCCCTGAATCGGGGGGACCGGGGCGGTGTCCGCCGACCCTGAGAGTGAAGCCCTGGTCGGGGTCGGGGGACTCCTGCTTTCACTGCTGTCTTGTCCTCTTCCTTGATTCTCTTTGTGAATTTCATTACGTGGCCCCCAAAGCTGAGGTCTGTCCCCCTTCTCACTTCCAGTCAAGAGGGGAGGCAGTTTGGAAAAGGTGAATTTTCTCCCGTTTGGATTTCTATTTACGTATAAAAAAGACACCACGAAAAACATGAAAGAGAGGAAAGTTGCCCGCAGCGCCTGCCACCCTGCCTAGTAATCGTTGTCGTGTCCGGCCACCTCCCTCGCCCACGAGACTCTCATCTCAGCGGTCTCTGTCGTCACGCTTTTGTGTCCTGCTTTATTTCATGTTTATCTCATCGTGAACATTCTCCACGCGTCCTCGTCGTCTTCATACTTTGTTTCCACGCAAGCATGAGATCCATCAACTGATAGCATCCTGTGAACAGGTCCTGTCCTCTGTGGTTGAACACTTAGGTTATGTCTAGCTTTTACCTGTTGGAAGACAATGCTGCAACAAAGCGTACTTAGAAGGCAAAACCCCTTTTTATTCTTTTAAAATTACAGAAATGTGAGGTTTAAAAGGACCCGGTGCACGTGAACTACTTTGTAATCGAGAAACAAACCCTGATACGACGATAATTATAACCACAAGAATAATCAGTGGCCTAGGAAGGGAAAGGAGGGGAGAGTCTGAAGACACAGGAGGAGGCCGGAAACCTCTAGGTCAGAAGACAGAGGAGGGAAGCATGGGGCTGGCACGGTCACAGGCTGTGTCGGGAGCACGACCCCTGAAAGAGAAGTGAGAAGAGGCTGCAGGCCAGGGCACCAGGCCCAGAAATCCTCCTTCAAGAGTTCCTGAGCCCCTGGTGCTACACTTTGGGTTTCCAAGCCCCTGGATTCCCAGGCCACTTGCTACTTTGTTGCTGAATGGGGGCCCTCACTTGCTATTTTAACCCAGACTCCTTTGGTCGCCAATGACAGAAACCCATCTCAAACTAGATCTGAAAGAAGAAGGAAGTGGCCGGCTCCTCTCCTTGGAAAGCCCAGGGTGGGAGCAGCTTGGGCCGGGCTGGACTCAGGGAAGTCAGCCAGTGTCGCCAGGAAGCTGTTAGGCTCTCCTTTCATTAGGGCTGCCAGATTTAGCAAATAAATCTACAGGGCGCCCGGTTAAGGTTGAGTTTCAGGTAAAGAACAAATACGATTTTAGTAGCGGTGTGTCCGAGGCAACATTTGGGACAGACTTAGACTAAAACATTAGTAGTTGTCCATTCGAAATGCAAATTTACCTGGGTGGCCTGTGTTTAATCTGGCGAGCCTGCTGTGCATACTGGCTTCATTCCGGCCTCATGTACCTGGCCTTTCCTGGGAGGGATGGTGGTTGCTGGCAGCTCACGGCATCTCAATGGGCCTGGGATGCCCAAGGGAGAGAGGGCCTTGGGCCCAAGGCTCTGCCTGGGACACCCTGGGGAGGACTTGGTTGGGTCCAGCAAGGGTCACTGTGGTGGCGGCACCAGGAGGTGCCTGGAGAGCCCTCTCACTTCCCACCCCATCAGAGCACCCCGAAAATCCTTGGATATGAACAGTTGAGGTTTTCTCAATGTTTGTCAAGTTCTGGGCAATCAGTGCAGCCCGAAGGCAAGTACTGGGCTCCCCTTTTTAATCAGATTCCTGCCCCAAAGCCCCTCCTCATGGGAATTCGGGTGGCACCCGTCTCTGAATTGATCACTGGATGGGGATGGGGGGGGCGGTTGCCCATCCCTGGGGTGTTGCCATCATCAGGTGGGTCGCTCCCAAAGGAGAAGCAGATGCGCCCAGACCCACGTGGACCCACCACGCAGGCTGAACGCACGCTGGAGAGCTTCAAGCTTTTCACAAGGTGCCTTCCGGTCCTTAGAAATCGGGGCCGTCTAGTGAATAGAAATAACCATTTTAGCAGTTGTTATTCTGTGTTCCGGAGAACGGAACATCCACCCAAAAGCTTTTCTAATCATAAAGCTGTTTCAGAAGCAAGTCATCCGCCAAGAAGCCCAAGCTGAGGGTAGTGTTTACAACCAGCTTTCAGGTCATCTGGTCGGACGCCCACCGTGTTCGGGAGCAAAGTTAGAAGGTGAGGCGGGAGGGAGTGTCCACGGGGGTCTCCGTGCTCTCCAAGGTCAGCACAGCCACGGCACTTGCCGTGCCTCCTCCTCAGCAAATGCTAAAATTACTCCCAATGCCTCAGAAAGGCCAGGGCAACAACGACCTCGCCCATTGCAGCCGTGGGTTGATTCTTTGCAAATATTATGACTTCTTGTGCTTCTGTGGAGGGTTGTCACAAAATCCGAAAAGGCGGGGTAGACGGCCAGGGACGGCAGAGGCGCAGTTGCCCGTGTCTTGAATTTGAGCGACGCTCCAGGCTGGTTGAACCCAACAGACGGGCTGCGAGCGGCTGCAGGTGCCGTGCGCTGGTCACCTGAGGTGGGAAGGTCCCTGGGCTGGACCTCAGGTGACCCGGAAGCAGTTTGGGGCCGGGGTCCCGCTGCAGCCTCCCCTGTGAGGGTTGTGTCTGTGTGTCCCCATCCTGGGACGGCCACCCTGGCGACTCCATCACGAACAGGCTCGGTTTTTCCTAGAGAGGGACTCTCGTAGCCCGTGCCTTCTCTCCTCCTCGCTCTCCAGGCGTCCCTGTCCCCACACCCCAGCGCCCCAGAATCCACCCAGCAGCTCCGCTCAGGGATGCCTGCTGTACCCGCCCAGCCTGGCCCAGCAGGGAGGCCGCCCCTCTGGGCCTCTTCCCAGGCCTGATCTTGAGGACACCCGGCCTGCCCGCCACGGCCTGGAGAAGCCATTTGTGTGGTGTGAGCATGGCAGCGAAGGAGCCCAGAGCCCGTCCTCCCGCTGTCCCCGCAGCCTGAGCCCCAGGCTGGAACCTGGGGCCTCGCTCACTGCTCGGGAGGCGGCCGAGCACATCTGGGCCCAGCAGCCCTGAGCCCCAGGCTTTGGGACAGCCTCCTTCATCCGTTTCAACATTTATTGGTTGGTGTTGAGCCCTGGAGAGAGGAGGAGGCCCATCACAGGCCCTGACCCCTGGGGCCCGCTGTGCTGAGTGGGTGTCAAGACTGTGGGGTTCACCTTCCCACACGCTTTCCTTCCTCTGGCCCCCCCCCCGCCCCCCGAGGAGGGCAGATGCCCGAGGCTGGACTGGCCAGGCTCCCTCCCCGGCCGCAGAGAGGTCCACGGAGAGAGGGTGATGCACAGGGGTCTTCCGTGTGCCCCACTCCATCCTGCCACCCCTCACCCCCGTCTGGGTCCCAGCAGGCTGGTCTGCATGGGCTACATCTCAGGCTCCCTTGGCCCCGGGTTCCAGTCGGATCCATCGATGGGACAAGAGTGAGGAGGGTAATTTATTACCCCAGCTGTGAAGGGTCCCCTGGGCTGGCCATGTCCTTGAAGGAAGGTCACAGCGCTTGTGCAGCCAGACTCCCTGTGTGTCTCTCCCTTGGGGTTCCAGGGCTTTTGTTCCCTCGCACGGGCCCTTCAGACCTGGGGGTGGGAATAGCCCTCCCACCCCATCCCGAGGGCTGTGCTGTCCCCCCTGGTTTCCCTAACGGGCCCAGGCCTCTGTTAAGAGTCCCCTTTGCAGCTCTCCTCAAATTAGCCTAATCTGTGGGAGCCAGCAGCCTGGGGTCCAGACTGATACAGCTTCCCTGGAATTTTCTACCTGGAACTGATGGAGAAGAGTGTTTTTTCTGTGACTCAGACCTGTTTGTGTGTCTGCCTGGGAAGCAGGCAGCCAGGCCTCCCGTCCCAGAGAAAGAAGCCACTTAGACAAGAGGCACAGAGGGCTCCAACCATCCCCGTCACTCCCAGGCTCGCCCCGCCCATGCCTTCCCAGTTTTGTGAATCAATCCATCCCGCCTCTTTGTGCAACTTAAAATCATTTGGATTGGATTTTTGTCATCCGCTGGATTGTACAGTGGACAGCTGTGGAGCATTATTCTAACACTACATTGGAAGTGCGATAAACAAGGGGGTGATGGAGGACACGGCAGAGCGCTGAGCCCCACCCGGGGGCCAGGAGGGCTTCCTGGAGGAGAAGGTGCTGAGTCAAGTCCTGAAGGGTGAGTAGACATCAGCCAGAAGAGGAGGGTGGGGGCCTGAAGCAGCCTGTGTTGGTTGGGGGGGGGGCACACACAGTCCTGTGCTGCTGGGGGGGGACAGTCCAAGTGGCCGTTGAGGGCAGCAGAGGCGACAGAGGCCAGACCTCAGGGCCTTGAAGGCCAGCCAAGGAGTGTGGACGTTCACCCGGGTCTGTCCCAGCTTCTCAAACTTCTCAAAAACTTCACTACACGGAGCTGGGGGGGCTTGAAGCCACAGGACAAACGAAGCACCATATCCTAGGACAGGATCTGTGCTCCAAGAGTTGACGGCAAACATTTTTATGCTAAAACAAAGCTGAGGCAGAAAGTAAAATTCTATCCCTTTCCAACACAAAACACAAGATACCAAAGATATTCCCACTTGTGTTGGGTTAGGATGGTTGGTAGGGAAAGCTGGAGCGTCACTTCCTGGGATGGTGGGGTTGTCAAGGGGGCTGCTAACTAGGGAGGGGTCCAGCCAGGTCTGGCTGTGGTGTGAGGGCTCAGCAAGACGGGGGTCAGCCAAACTGCCCATCCCCGGAGCCATCCGGGAATGCAAGCATCCACCCATTCCACAAATAACTCATCACTGTGGCAAGTGCTGGGCACACAGCCGTGAACAAGGCAGGCAGGGTCCCCCCTTCCATAGCAACCTGTGATTTGTCTGGGGACATACCCTCCCCGCTAGCCCGGCCGACTGCTCGTCTCTGGGGCCCGGCTGTCTGGTACACAGTCGGCACCCAGTTAGTGCTCGTTGATGGAGCAGCTCGTCAGGTTGTGCGGCCGTGGGTTTTTGGATCCACACGGTGGCTCCAGAAGCGCTGCTGCCAAGAGCGATTTCCTTTCGGGCCTGAGGCCTGTCCAAAGAGCGAGGGTGCTCGACTAGCCTGTGGCACAGTTTCCGCCCCTCGGTAGGATGTTGGGAGCAAGGATGCGGATCCTGCCATCCTGGGCCTCTCCAGGATCCCCGGGAGAAGACAGCGCTTTGCGGGGTTAAGAGTTAGGCCCTGGAGTCAGTCACATCTGGCTTCAAATCCTGGCCCTGCTGCGTAGTTGCAGAGTGATGGCCCAGTCTCACCACTATGAACTTTGGTCTCCTCCTCTGCTAACCGGGAAGATGAACCCGCCTTTGTGGGAAGGAGGCACAGAGCCAGGGGTTCAGCGTGGCCCTCGCCAGCAGAGGCCCACGGCCCGGAGGCACGGGCCCCAGCGGGAGCAGGTCGTGTGTCCTCCGCCATGCCCACTCTTCTGACAGTTGGGGTCTCTTGGGTGCCAGGGCCTCTGTCTTACACAGAGCAGGCTCTCAGGGGCTGAACTCGGCCTGGAGCAGCAGGGCTGTGGGAAAGATGGCAGTTCTGGGGTTCCGGGGAGCAGGCCAGGGAGTCAGGAAGCAGCTCCACAAGTTGGGGTCACAAATTACGTCTTCAGGAAATGCCGACAACTGGTGCCACAGTCACCCACCCACATTTGTGGAGCACCTACTGTGTGCCAGGCACTGTGCGTGGTGTGGGATAAACGGGGCACAGGGCGAGGCGGGCCCTCCCCAGGACTCCCTGTCTGGTGGGGGAGAGAGACAAGACCCAGGCGACAGCAGCCTGGCTGGGAACTGTGGGAGCGCACGGCAGGGGCGCTTACCCTCCCCAGGGGGGTCTCACAGGCGCTGGGAGGCAGGAGAGGAAAGGCTGCTGTGGGACGCAGGCTCAGTGCCTTGCCGTCTCTGGGCCTCGGTCTCACGATCCGCAAGCCAAGGGTGTTGGAGCTGCCAGAACCCCAGAGAATGGTTCTCTCTCGGGTTCTGGCAGCCCTGATGGGATGTAACTCCCAGGCCTCCCCAGAGTCCTGGAGGACCTACTCCTACTTATGACCTAGAAGCCCTTAGAAAGCACAGGGCCTTCACAGGGTGTGGCTATGGAGGCCGATTTACCAGCAAATCTGTCCATGCAGCAACCCAGCCCGGTGGGGGGGGCCACCCAGCCCCCCCCTCAGCAGTTGCCTTGCCCATGTGCCCAGGCCTTCACCTCCCCGGGGGCACCCAGAAGCCGGAAGCCCCTAAGGGGACACTGAGCTTCTCTCTGGGGCCTTGGCTGTTGTCCCTGTGTCCTTCCCAGCCACCCCGGGGACAGAGGAGACCTCCACGTGTGCACAAGCTACAGTCTTTGGAGAACCTTCTTGCAGCTGGCCCTGCTGGGCGCAGAGAAACGCAGGTTGACAATCCCGCAGATGGCCCTGGCTTCAGGCGTCCGCAGCAGAGTGCCTCCCAGATGTGGCTTCCAGACAGCTCAGCTCACTCTTGGTACGTGCCAGCCGCCTGGGTGGTCTGGTATCAGAATGAAATCCAGAGGCCAGAAGGAGCCTGGGTTCAGATTGCCACTAATTTCCTGAAAGTTCCTTCTGGAGCTCCAGACAAACCCACTGGCTGAGTGGGGAAAAAAAGAGACCCTTCACGTAAAACCAGATGTCAGCATCTGTCGTGAACCAGCACAGGAAGCCGGACACCACCCTGCCTTCCTCTCCCCGTCCCAACTCTGCAGGCCGGGTCGGCCACCTCCCCACCACACAGCCGACGAAGACCCTGTTCAGAGGAAGCAACTTCTTAGCTGGCACCTAAAAATATTGACTTGGGTTTTTTTTCTTTAAATAGGAAGGAAACTCAACTCACTCCGCCCCAGTCCTCCTTCTGGGTAGTGAGTGGGCACCCTGAGGACCTCACCCAGACTCAGCTTCCCCAGCACTGAGCAGTCAGGGGGATGGAGAGAGGACAGGGTGGGGGACAGGGAGGGGGAGGGGGAGGGGCCCGCCCACTCCTGAGGGCGGATCCCTGGGACAGGGCGGACCCACTGGGCGTCTCTGTGGCACCTAGAAATCAGAGGACAAAGGCAACCAGACGACCCACAAAATGCAAAGGCGGCTCTGATGCCCCGGCCACCTGGCTTACTGACCTCACCTCCCCTAGATCCTCCATGGCCCTGGAGGCCGGGCAGGAGCTCTCCCTCTGTGTCAGACACCCGGGGCTCTGAGCTCTGCCTGGACCTGACAGCCCTGCTCCCATGTCTGGGTGGCTGGCTTCATGTGGATCCTCAGGCACGTGGGGAAGAGCTCTCCCGGGGCCCCCTCCAGCCGGGACACGTGTCTTGATTCCAAGCCACCATGGAACACAGTGGAGAGATGCTAGTGCCTGGACTGGACCATCTCCGAGAGAGAAGCGATGGGAGAGAGCCGTGTGTGGTATACAGCCCCCAGGTTAGAGCACAGACAGGTCTGGATGACACACAGGAAGCTGGCCAGAGGGTTGCCTTGGGGGAGGAGACTGGGGACCCCTTTTGTACTGTTTGAAGCTCCTTTTTTGGACTTGATTTGTATTTTAATCAAAATAATGCATGCAAATAGTTTTTAAAATATCGGAGTAAAGTAAAACAAGTAAAACAAAAAAACCCCAGGGGCTTCCCTGGTGGCGCAGTGGTTGAGAGTCCGCCTGCCGATGCGGGGGACGTGGGTTCGTGCCCCGGTCCGGGAGGATCCCACGTGCCGCGGAGCGGCTGGGCCCGTGAGCCATGGCCGCTGAGCCTGCGCGTCCGGAGCCTGTGCTCCGCAACGGGAGAGGCCGCGACAGTGAGAGGCCCGCGTACCGCAAAAAAAACAAAAACAAAAAATCCCCAGCAATTTCCTGTCCCGCCTCTCCCCAGGCCCAGTTGCTACACCCAAGAGGTGGCTACTTGCAATTATTTTTTAGCTGTTTCTTCTGATATTTGGAGCTGTATTTCTCAACAGCTTGCTAATACTATTGTTTCATTTCTTTTTTCACTTATAACATCATCCAAATGTCTAAAATCTAAGAAACTACACAGAATAATGGTTAAGATGCTGACTTTTGAGCCAGATTACCTGGGTTCAAATCCAGGCTCTGCACTTACTAGTAGAACAACCATGAACAAGTCATTTATCTCATCATGCCTCAGTTTCCTTATCTATAATGTGGGATACTAGTACCTACCCCATGGGGCTCATGTGAGGAAGAAATGGACCAACACATGTACTTGGGGCCTGGCACGTAAGAGTCTCTCAGTAAGTGTTGGCCATCAACATTGTCATCATTTTTACTGTTATTATTATCTTCCATCTATGAGAGATGAGAATCCACATTCTTTTCCTTCCAACTTCATAATTTAGTTATATCACCATTTTGATTAAATAAACATTTATTGTATCTATTGTAATGAGTATCCAAATATCATTTACAGCTGAGCCACATTGTATACTATAATTAAATTTCCTTTCTGGTATGTATTTTGTTATGTTTTTCCTGTAGTTGATTATTGCCTTGTCTTTTAATTTCCTATCACTAATTCTTCCCTTCAAATCCCTGAGAAAACTGTGACTCTCCGCTCAATACGGTCATCCATCAGCTCCACTTATGGAGCCTTACAGCCTCCTGCTCCAAGCCAGAATGGTTGCTCCCTGAGCAGGGGTCCAGCATGGGCAAGGGCCCATGAGAATGAACCCCCAGATCCTGGGTTCTAAATATCCCTCTCCTGCAAAAGGAATCAGGGCTCCTTGGAGAAATGGCTGGTTGCAGGGTAAGCATAAAATGAGCCTGGAACATCTAGCTGCGTAGGAAAGGAAATGTTCAGAGAACGGTGGAGATTTGTCAAAAGGACATTATAGAAGACAGCTTGATGGGGGTCCCACTGGCCAAAAAGGCACAATTTGAGCATTCAGATAAATCATGATAGTAATGGACTGTAATCCTTTGAAGTAGGAATCCATGAGTTCATACCAATATAAACAGAGAAATAAAATGAAAGTTTGACCAGAAATAGGATCTTTACATTGTCTCAAAGCACCTACCCACAAAATATGTGTTAATTCCAAAGGGGGAAAGAGTAACTTTACAATAGAAAAGTCTGGCAGACACTACCTTAATTACATGGTCAAAGTTAATGTCACCAGTAATGGGACAAATAAAAATCAAGCACCACCTGACGGGAGGCCATGAGAGGAAGCCAGCGTCATTTCTGTGATCTTCCTGGCAAAGAGGCCCAACTTGAATTTAGCCGTGAGGAAACTGACAAAAACCCAGATGGAGGGACATCCGCAAAATAACCGGCCTGTCATCTTCCAACGGGGCCAGGTCATCAGACTCAAGGAGAGATAGAAGGGAGCCAAAGAGATGCAGCCGCTAAGGGTGACACGTAATTATGAACTGGGATTTCTGCTCTGAAGGCCATTATTGGGCCAACTGGCAGAACTCGTAGGGTCTGAGGATTAGATGTGCTCACATCCCAAAGCGAGGTTCCTGATCTGGATGGATGTCTTGTGGTTAGGCAGGGGAGAAGCCTTGTTTTGGGAGTGATGAGGCATCATGCCAGAACTCTCAAGTGGTTCAAGAAAAAAAATTCTTTACACTGTTCCTGCAACTTTTCTGTAAGTTTCAGGTCATTGAAAAGCAACAACCAAAATTATTGATTAGGGTAGAGAGTCATTACGGAAGCGATCGTGCCTTCTCTTTGCTACAGCAGCCCGCAGATGATGGAGGCCCCGCTGGTCTGGGTCCCTTCGTGGGGGCAACATGGAGCAGAGCTTCCCTACAGTGAGATGAACAGGGAGTGTGGACGAGAAATCAATGCTCTGAGCTGTGGGGAGCTGGGTACCATCATAACCTCACCTCTCCTGACCGACTCAGAGACCCTGCTCAGATGTCTGTCATCCTCGGCTCCTCTTCCTGTTTGAAAGCGAGGCTTTGAAAGCTGATGGAAACTCAGTGTATGTGTGGGTGGGGGGATGGGATTGTGGAGGTGGTGCCCATCAACCATGGGTGCCCTTGTTTGTCGAGGACCCTCAAATGTGAGGATCTGCAGGTCTTTGCTCTTGGACAGGTTAGTTTCCCCAAAAAATCTCCCTCTAGTGTCTTGTCTGTGGGGAAAAACCTTGGTCACCAGTGCCCTGGGAGCTGGTGAAGGGGGCAGGGGTCCCACTGTTACCAAACCAAACCTGGCTTCACTCACCTGCCTGCTCGCAGTAAAGCGCGCCTACCTGACACCAGGTTGTGGTGAAGGAAAGCGCAACGTTTACTGCAGGCGTCAAGCAAGGAGTCCGGGCAGCTGGCACTTAAAAGGCCTGAACTCCCCGAAAGCTTTCAGGGAAAGGTTTTTAAAGACAGGGTGAGGGAGGGGGGCTGTGGGGTGTGTGATCAGCTCGTGGACCTTCTTCTGATTGGTTGGTGGTGAGGTCATCAGGAGTCCACATCATCAGCCTTCTGGTTCCAACTGGTCTGGGGTCTATGTGCTTGTGGGCAGGATGCACTTAATTTCTTCCACCTGGTGGGGGCTTCACTACCTGCAAAACAGCTCAAAGGACGTGGCTCGGAATATTATGTAGAGTCCTTGAGGAGCAACTAAAGGTCCTTGACTTTGTTTAATGGCTAAACTATTATTAGTTTGTCTTGCTTGACTGTTTTCCTCCCATCTGATTCCCACTCAGCAGTGGAAGTGATATTTGCAGAATGTGTATCAGAATTCTTAATGTGCCCACAAGGCTCTAGGCAGTCTGCCTTCTGCCTGTCCCTTCAGCCTGCATGGACGCCCCCCTGCCGCCACCTCTCCTGGCTCCTTCCTTCTACAGCTCCTCCAAGTGCCATGCTCCCTCCTGCCATGAAGTGTTGCCCCAAGGCCTCTCTGCCTGGATTTCCTTGCCTTGCCTTCTTCTCACAGTCATCCCCTGCTTCTCCTCCAGCTCCCAGATCCCATCCTATCCGGCCTGATCCTATTTTCATATCGCACACTATCCCATGCACCCCTTCCTCTGTACACTTGTCACAGGAGTTAGTTTCACTCTTACTTATCTCAGAACTTGGTACACCATAGGCTCTTGTATCAGTCAGCTGTTGCTGCATAACAAACCACCCCAAAACACAGCGGCTTCAAGCCACAACCATTTCTTCTCACTCACATGTCTGCAGGGTGGCTGGGGGCCAGCTGGTCCCAGCAGCCTTGACTGGGTGACTCTGCTTTGGGCTCTAGGGCTCCCTGATGTGGCTCACAGCTGCGTTCTATGCACTCATTCCAGGGAAGAAGGGGAAGCGGAAACCCCTGGGAAGCTCTTCTCCTGGTTGTCACAGAGGTGCCAAGAAGGAAAGCCCAGTGGTGCAAGCTCATTTCAGCGTGTGTTTGAGTTGCACATCTGCTCACTTCCCATTGGCCACACCAAGTCTGAGCTCCAGGTCACAGGGTGGGGAAGGACTGTCTCCAGTGGCTGGGGTGGAGGACGATAAATATTTCTCTCCTGCAGTTTTCAATCAACATTTGCTTGAGCAAGATTAGTCATGGGGAAATACAGGCATGCAGAATTCCAGGAGGGTCCTGAATGCTTTGCAAGTTTGATATACCCAGTGCTGACCTTCAGGAGAGTGTTTCTGGGAGACCCTGCAAAGGTCAGCATTAAGATCCCGTGGAAGAGCATAGATGCCGGTCCAACTTCATCATGGGGTGGCCACAGAGGGAGACCCTGGGGGTGGACTCGCTCTTCTCTTTCCTCACTGCTCCGGTGGTCTCTCCCCTCATTACACTGGCCCTGCTGATGTCTCACAGCCCAGAGCTGGCCAGCAGTCAGCCCTGGATGCACTTCTCCAGAGAACATGCTGCCCCGCTGGCCACACCCAGCAGTGCCCTGCTCTCCCCTGCCTCCTTGTGATGACAGACGGCATGTTCCCGTGTCTGGGAGTTACCTCGCAGACCCCGTCCCCAGAGGCACGCAGGAGGCCAACTGATGCTTCCCTGCCTGCTCAGCCTGGAACTTCGGCTGGGCAGACGTCCACTCTCAGAATCCTCGTCTGTGATCATGCTATAGGTTTGGATGCCTTAATTCTTCTTCCAACCTGATCCCTCCTGGAGAGAAAAATTCAGGACATCCCCAATGAGGAAGTAGTCCAACCAGCACAAGCATCACCAATTCCCAGCCGGAAAGTGCCGGGCTTTGTGCAGTAGGGTGGTAGGCCTGATGCTCTAAGCTCTTGGAGGTATTTTCCAGGAGTGAGGCAGAACGGGAGCTGATTCAGAATGGGAGCTGATTCATCTCATTCTCCAAACTGGTCCCTGTGGGATCAATGCTAACCTTAGAAGCTCCCAGCACAGAATGGGAGCTCACTCCCACTAAATGTTTGATTAATGAATGTGGCAGCTGACCCCCTGGCTGGAAGATGGGGCATCCTGTGATGAGGATGGAGTGGAGAGGCCAGACCTGTGAGTTTGGACTCATTTTCAAGGTGTCTACCAAACACGGCAAACTGCTGTGGGGGACAGGAAGGAGATATGAGTCCCTGACTATCGGAGGTCTCTGATCTGTCATTTGGGACAGAAGGGTTACCTTTCTAGAATCTTTACATGGAGTCTCTTTTCTTAAAAAAAAAATAATTAATTAATTTTTGGCTGCGCTCAGTCTTCATTGCTGCGCACGGGCTTTCTCTGGCTGCGGCGAGCGGGGGCTACTCTTCGTTGCAGTGCGCGGGCTTCTCATTGCGGTGGCTTCTCTTGCTGCAGAGCACGGGCTCCAGGTGGGCGGGCTTCAGTAGTTGTGGCACGCAGGTTCAGTAGTTGTGGCTCACGGGCTCTAGTGCGCAGGCTCAGTAGTTGGGGCACCCGGGCTTAGTTGCTCCGCGGCATGTGGGATCTTCCCGGACCAGGGCTCAAACCCGGGTCCCCTGCATTGGCAGGCGGATTCTTAATCACTGCGCCACCAGGGAAGCCCATAAAATGATTCTTTATTATCACTTGTTACTCTCTGAAATGATCTCATTTACTGTTTATTGTCTGCCTCCCTCACTTACATGGAAATGGTCAGGAGTCTGGTCCATTTTCTTTCCTACTTTCTCTCCAGCCTGCAGAAGAGTGCTGTTCGATATTTATTCATTCAGTTCCTCAATATTTAGTAAAAAATAAAATAAATACTTGGAGGGGTGCTTCACTTGCACTGGAGTTTTACTATAATATTGAAGATGTTCCCACGGGGGAAAAAATACACTGAGGGGCTATTGAAAACCGCTGGTGTAGAGTGAAGGCAGGCATCGAGGTCTCAGCTGGCCCACTTTTAAGTCACTGGAAGTGTTTCTGAATAACTTTACAATAATCATTGTCACAAGTCCAAGGTCGTCTCTTTCTTAATTTCTTCTCAAGGCCGTAGGAACTCTCCTCGAGCCTGGTTGCCACCCAATGTCTCATTTAAAGCGTCTGAAACTGCTCAGCGTCATCCCTTCGTTCTGACGACCGGCAATGTCTGATAGAGCTACACTGCAATTTCACACTCTGCCAGCAGGTGTCCCTGTCTACTAATTATGTGATCAAGAGTGAACCCCACAGACCTTTAAGGCCGAGAAGAGTCTAAGAAAAGAATCCGTGTACTCATTCATGAATGCTTTAAGATCAAAGTTCTGAAAGATAAGGTCTATTCTACTTCAGTTTCACTTCATGAGCTAAGTATATGTCGTGTTAAGGATGCAGAATGGGCTTAAATTTTTAAAAATATGCTTCAGTGTTCTTTCTGTTTTGGTGGATCTTGCTACACTTTTGTGTTACGGATCCCATGCTTTTTTTTTAGGAAACCTCTTTTTCTTATTGTCAACAATAATATCTAAAATGTGTCTATTACCTTGACATTCCTCTAGACCCTCTGGATTTCATTTTAGCACAATACCTTGCACATGTTGTACTCAATGAATATTTGTGGAATGACTGCTACTCTTCCCCCACCACCGAATCCTGGAAAACTTGTAGAGCTATTCTACAGGTGAGAAAACTGGGTCCCAGAAAGATTAAGTAACTTGCCCAAGCTCACACAGCTGGTGAATGGCAGCGCTGGGTTTGCCCTAGGCTTGTCTAATCCAAAATCCCTTGCCCATTCACTCCAATCAAAGACAAAAGGGACTCAAAGACAATGGGAGCCCCAGGAGGCAGGAGCCTGTGAGGGCAGCAGGATTCTGCTCTGAAGGCTCAAAGTGTGTCTGAGACATCATCTCTGGACAGACTTTTCATCATCAGAAAAAGCAGCTGATAGCTAATTTTCTATCTAATAATTTCTCCCCATCATTTTCCTGAAACGGATTAGAGAGGTGAGCAAACAGTGCTGATGTAAGTGATGAAATGTTGAGTGGAGGTGGAGGTGGAGTTGGGGGGAGATGACACCACCAGGACCCACAGCCACCCCCCTCCCTACTCACCCCTGTGGAACACAGATACTTGGTTTAAGACTTGAGTCAGTCTTCAAACTCCTGGATGGTGTTTATCAGCTGATGTCACAATATGACAAGTTTATGTATCTTTTTAACAATAGTATCAGTGCTGATAGCATGAGCATACACCCCTTTCACACAATCTGGTCTCCACAATTGCTCAACACTGTTCCAGGTCACTGCTGGATGACCAGCTTCCCAGCAACGATAGGCTTACCTGCTCATGCCCTGGCGGAGAGGAAGGCTCATTCCCCAGGGATTGCTCTGGGAACTTGAGGTCAGCAGGAGCTAATTACCCAACTGGATCAGAACTGAGAGGTCCAGATTAATGCTGAAGGAGGGTGGGGTGGGAGCGCTGCGGACTTCTGATTGGGAACGGTCTGTTTCAGGGCCCTCACATCAGAAGTGGGGCTCTGGTCCCAAACGGACGGACTCTGCCACTTGAATTACACTTGGTCTGCCCTGGAAGGTCAATAATAACATCTAAATATCGTCCAGGCTACGGGCGAGGCCTGGAGGAGCTCCCCTCAGGAAGGCTGACAGCATCACGGTCCCAGGTTATGTGGCTGAAGTACCAGCCTCCCCCCACCCCCTGTCCCGGCCAGGACAGCTCCTAGCGAGAGGTGCCCTCTTCCCGCATAACTCACTGACTATGGTTATTCTTTAGAGGGAGAGGAATGAAGTACAGAGGCCATAGAGGCAGCTGTACTTTGCAGGGATTCGGCTACTCTGGGGGTACACCAGGAACTCGGAAAGACTCCCTGCCACCCTGGATGTTTTTGAAACAGGGGGGAAGGGGGCAGGGCACAACCTTTAAAAGAATGACATAGCCGTAGGGCACGGTGTAAACTGGTTAGAACCAACTAGGTCCAAGATGGTGGACGAGTCCACTTCCACTAGCCCTTGAGCCTCATCATACACTCACTGTAACACATCAGCAAGCTAAATGACACCCACAGACGCCATGACAGTTCCCAGGCTGACCATAAAGGTCAAAAAGTGGGCGGTGGCCCAATTTCTGGAAATCCCCGCCCCTTCCCCCAAATAGCTGGAATACTCCTCCCCCTCATTAGCCTATGAAATTACCCACCCCTATAAAAACTGACAACCCCGTACCCTGGGGCCACTCTCACCTTCTGAGATGGCCCACACTCTGTCTGTGGAGTGTGTTTCTCTCTAAATAAATCCACTTCTTAGCTATCACTTTGTCTCCCACTGAATTCTTTCTGTGATGAGACATCAAGAACCTAGCTATCACTTTGTCTCTCACTGAATTCTTTCTGTGATGAGACATCAAGAACCTGAGCTTCATTAAGTCCCGAGAGCAGGTGTGATCTCAGTTAAAAGACCGTGGGTTCAAGTCCCATTTCCTCTTGGGACAACTAACAGTTCTCACATTGCAAGCGGCTAAAGGGAGTCCAGTGCTCTTTTATTTCCTTTTTTTTTTTTTTTTTTTTGCGGTACGCGGGCCTCTCACTGCTGTGGCCTCTCCCGTTGCGGAGGACAGGCTCCGGACGCGCAGGCTCAGCGGCCACGGCTCACGGGCCCAGCCGCTCCGCGGCACGCGGGATCCTCCCGGACGGGGGCACGAACCCGTGTCCCCTGCATCGGCAGGCGGACTCTCAATGCCAGGCCTGGGTTCAACATACAAGACAACTCAGACGAGCGTTAACCAAGGACAGAACACAGGCCCGCCCTGCCCGTGACTTAGCGCTACTTGAGCCTCAGTATTTTTTAAATTCAAAACAAAACAGAACTGACTTTCAGCAGCAGTGAGGTGAGAAGACAACAAACTCTGGGCTCTCACAGAGTCCGGCTGCGCCCCAAGCTCCGCTACAGCGGGGCCCTTCACCGGTTACTGCTGCTGGTGTCGAAAGCTCAGCCTCTGTACACCGGTGCCGAATTGAATCTCCGAGAGACAGAGTTTTGGGTGAAGCAGAAGAGAATAGCTTTATTGCTTTGCCAGGCAAAGGGGGACACAGCAGGCTCCTGCCCTCGAAAACTATGTGTCCCGACCCGGGAGGATTCGGTGAGGAGTTTTATAGCAATAGTTCAAAGGGTGAGGTTGCTGGTAAGATTAGGGTGTGTGCAGGGCCTGCACTCCTTTAATCTGGTCTCAGGTAATCTTTTATTTATTTATTTTTAAAGTTTTTGGCCGCAAGGCAGGTGGGATCTCAGTTTCCTGACCAGGGATCGAATCCACACCCCCTGCAGTGGAAGAGCAAGTCTTAACCACTGGACAGCCAGGGAAGCCCCTCAGGTAATCTCCTTGATGAGCTTCTCTGGTTCCTTTAGTCTGGCCTCAGGTGGTCTTCTCTGGTATGGAGAATGCTGACATCTTCCATTTTTTTGGGTTTTAATTCCATAAAAAGTGTTTAAAGATATTATTCTGTGTGTCCCTCGAGGGAGGTGGAACCAGGACCCTGCCCCAAGGCTGTACGACTATTTCTTGGCTGTTCGTTCCTTGAGTCTGCATGCCTTCTCTTCCCGGATTAGCAACTGTTCAGATCTGCCCTTTGGAACTCAGAGAAGGTCATGGAGGCTGCACAGAAAGGCTCCCTACGCCCAGGAGCCCCTACAGGGTCCTGCTCGGTTTCACTGCTTCATCTCTGCAATCGGTGTGACAGTCCCGCCCTCATAGTTACGTAGAGATGAAATGACTATGGAGCCATGTTCTTCCCAACAGCTTCTCCAACGATGTTAATTCTCCATTCCCTTCCAGGGACACTACACACAACGAGGGGTGGAGGAATGTAAAGAGATTTTGGTCTTTGAAACCTTCTTTCCTTACAATCTTCCCAGTTCTAGGGTGCAACTGCCTGCACTGTTGAGGGCAGGGGCGGAATTTCTTTGGTGACCTAGAGAAGTCTTGGCGGGGTGGGGGGGGTGGTGGGTACCTACCAGGCATTCTCTCCTTCCTTCATTCATTCATTCAACAAACACTCAGGCGGAGCCGCCTGCTGTATGCCCAGAGCCATCAAGGAGCTGGGGATGCCAAGGTGCCGGGCCCCCAGGGTCTGGGAGTCCCAAGACCCCAGTCCTTGTGGGCACCGAGACGGAAATGCGTCCGGGGGCTCCAGCAGGGCAGGGAGTCCCTGGGTTATCTGCCGGCCCAGGAACTCCTCTCCTGTGCCCTAGAATTACGGAACTTTAAGCTGCTGGGAATTTGAAATGAGGCAAGCAAGGCCTTGCTCCCGAGGTTATTGAAACAACACTGATCCTCCCAAGAGATTACAAAAATTATTATTAGTAAGCCCCCCGCCCCCACTCCGGGCCCAGCGCCGCCGCGGCCCTCCGGGTGTTGCAACTCCGGCCTCTTGCCCAGCGGAGGCTGCCCGGCGTTTCCCAAAGACGCCTCCGGAGGGACCACAGCTTCGGCGCCGCCCCGCGCGGCAGCTCGGCCGCAGCCCCGCGCGCCCCGATGGCCTCCGGGTGGGGCGGCGGCGGGGGCGGCCGAGCGAGCGCCGGGCACGTGACACACCGCCCGCCCCGCGCCCCCGCAGCCGCCCCCGCTGCCGCGCGCAGCGCCCAGCGCGCAGCAGCCCGAGCCGGAGCCGGAGCCGGAGCCGGAGCCCGAGGCCGAGCCGGGGGGCGGGGCGGGGGCGGCCCGGCCCCGCCCCCCGGCGCTTTCCTTTTTTTCACTTTAAAGCCTACGGGTGCTTTTCCTTCTTCGCACAGGAGTCGCGCTCGGCAGCCCGCGCGCTCGCAGGAACCAGGCTCCAGGCGCTGGCGCCGGGGCCGCGGGGAGGAGACGGCTTCTCTCCCGGCGGCGGGAGCCTCCTTGGCCCCGGAGAGCAGGCGGCGGCGGCGGCGGCGGCGGCGGCGGCGTCCTCCCCGGAACGGTAGGCAGGGCCAGGCACGGGGACTGGGTGGGTGGATGGGGGGCCGGGCCGGGTGCGCGCGGGGATCGCACTTGGGGACCGAGTGGGCACCCGGGCGCGGGGCCGGGCAGTGGGGCCCGGCTGGGGTGCGCGGGGAGCCCTTCTCCCGCCGCGGGTCTCAGGAGAGGGGGCCGGGGCGCCGCCCGACGCCGCTGCCGCCGCAGGCGCGGGCAGGTCCTGCGGCCCCGGGTCCCACCTGGGGGGACGAGACGGGGCGGGAGTCCCGGCGGCCCCGGCGACCGTCGCACCCGGGCTTGAGCCTCGGCAGCTGCAGACTCAGGAAGGGGCTCGGGACGCGCGGCGGCCCCCGCCGACTTGTAGGTGCCGGCCCTCCCGGGGGCCTCCGTTCCCGGGACCATCCCTGCGGCCGAGGCGGGGGGCAGCGCGACCCCGCTCCGCGAAGTTACTTTCGCTTTTCCCGCCCCCCGGGGTCGCAGCGCAGCGCGACGAGCCCCCTCGGGGCTCCCCAGCCCTGCCCGCAGCGCCTCCCCCGGGGAGCCCGCCGGGCAACACCCCGGGCGGTGCCGCCCTCCCCGCCGCCCCGGAGCCGCCGCGGCTTCTCCCGGCCACCAAGGGAGAGCCGAAGAGTTCTGTCAGGAAATCGATTAAAACGGAAAAACCGGAGCAGCCTGGGGCCGTCGGCGGTTATTGTCCTGTTCAAGTTCAAGGCAAAGGCTCCTCGGAATGCTCACGGCCCTGGCGGCGCGGTGGCTTGGTCTGCGGGGAGAGACTGCGAGTCGTGTGTGTGAGTGTATGGTGTGTGCTGAGTGTACGTCTGTGTGGGGGAGGGCTGTGTGAGAGTGTGTCTGCGTGAGCCCGTCTCTGTGTGTGTGTGCGTGAATAAGTGTACGAATGTATATGTGCTCGTGTGTGTCTGTGTGTCTCTGCGTGCATGTGTGAGTGTGTCCTTGTGTGAGTTGGCGTGCACCTCTGAGTGCCTCTGCGTGTGTGTCTGTGTGGTGAGTGTGTGCCATCCATGGTAATCTGGCAGTGCGACTGCTGGCTCCTGAGATCTGCTTACCTTGACTCTCCCTGCTCGGTTCGCAAAAGAGCGCTGCGCTGGACCCGGGAGCAGGGGAACCGGGGACTCGGGCAGTTCTGCTGGTACCAGCCGAGGAGGGCTCAGGCTCCTCCCTCCCTCTCTCTTTTTCTCTGAGAATGAACTGTACGGTTTGGAGGTGAGTTGGCAGGGGCTGCTTCCTGAGTGAGTAATATTTAAGTAAATGCTCCAGCCAGTAGCGGGTCATGAGTTGAGTTTTAACAGGTGTTGATGGTAAAAATGCCATCTCTGCTGATTAAAGGTTGGTATCCTTGGAAGAATTCTGTCCTGGGCAGAACATTTCGGGGGGAGGCAGACCTGTAACCTTGGTCTGGGTGTGTGGACTGCAAGCAAGGAAGGGGGCGGGGCTGCCCCTACCTTCTCTGCTGCACCCCTTCCTGGCACTCCCCCCACTCCCACTGTGGAAAGCGTGCTCGAGTAGGTGTGAGGGGTATAGGCAGACTTCTCCCCCACTGAGGAGTCATGGGGCTAGGGAAGCCCTGTGTTACCTACAGGGCATGCATCTGGGCCAACCCTTCCTTTCCCTGCAGAGGCCCAGAGAGGGTGGCTGGCTTACCCATCCCGTGCAGCCAGGGGCTGTGGACCAAGTTTGGTTACTGTCACCAGTGCTGAGGTCATGGGCCAGGCACTTCTCATCTCCCCAGCTGTAAAGTGATGGGCTGGATTAGATCATTTTAAACACTTCTCTTGTTCGCTTACTGCTTTGTTTTCTGCAGGGAGTGCTCTACCCAGTAGATGGAGAGAGAGGGGAGGCAAGAGAGATAGATGGGGCGGTGTGGAGTGGTAAATGCAGTAACTGCACAAACTTCCTTTTCTTTCCCGGTCTGGCTGCCACCAGGGAAGCAGAGAGAATAAAAGCAGAGGCACGTTGACCACAGTGGATCTGACAGTCAAGAGCAGGGGCAGGCCTGGCTTCAGGGAGCTCGGGGCTCTAGGAAGAATCAGTGGGTTCTGGGGGCTCCAGGCCTGGTAGGGAGAAGGGGTCCTGCCCGGGGTCCCGGGTGATGTCACTTTGGAGCTGGGCGAGGCTGCGTTCCTTGGGCTGCTCCAGTAAGGCTGAAACCACCCTTCAGTGGGCTCCCTTGGGTTGCCCGGTAAAACTCTGACACGCCCCGGGGAATCATCTTCCTACGGGTCGGGGGAGCGTGGTGGGCGTCCAGCTGGTGGAGGCCCGCGCTGCCCACTGCTCGCCGAGGAGGAAGGATGCTGTGCTCCCCCATGCTGTGCCTGTCCTTTCTCGCGCCTTCCTCCTCCTCCCGGGTGAGCAGAGACTTGCCTGCTCACGCCTTTTCACACTCAGCAAAACCTGTGGTTCTTACGGTGTTCAAGAGCTTAGTCTGGGAATTTTGCAACAACTCTTCCCAGGAACTAGGTGGTGGCTGATTTTCAGGCCCGATTTATCTTTTAGCTCCTGAAAAGTTTGAGAATTGAGCACCTTTATCAGACAGAAGCACAGAGCAGGTACAGGTGCGCCTCGGTCCACCTAGAGGTGGACCTCGTCCTTCCCCCACGAGCCTGACCGATGAAATCCAGACTTAAAAGGACCTTTATTTTGGACTTTCAGCCGAGTGCTCTCCCATTTCCCTCTTATCTGATAGCATCCCTCCCAATCTAAGAGTGAAAATTCTGCTTTAGTAAGTGCCACGCACCGTGCTGTAAGTGCTTCGTGGGTACGACCTTGTTTGGTCATGACGATGATACAATAATAATAATGGCAGAGGAAAACAGGGTTATACCCTGCACTATTAGCAGACTCTGATCTGAGTCCTTAACCCTTGTCCTCTTCCTAAGAACCCAGGGCAGTGAGTGGGTTTTCCCGTCGTCCACCTTCTACTGAGGCTGGAACAGCCACGTGACTTGGCCAAGGTTAGAGTTTTGCCACTGTTTGGTGGAGGAAAACCCTAAACCTGATTTTGGCACCCAGACCCTTAACCAGTAGTCTCCCACCTCCATCAACTTAGCCTTTTCTTCAGGAAGCATTTGTTAATTTTTTAATGAAAAATTGTTGTTATTATGGAAAATTTCAAACATATACCAAAGTTGTGAGAAATATAAGGTTCCCTCACCAGCTTCAAGTGTCAGCATGCATACACACATACGTATGTGCACGCACACATGCCCATGCCCACACATACACACACATGCCCACACATACACACACATGCCCACACATACGCACACATGCCCACACTCGTCTTGGGTTATTTGGAAGCAAATCTCAGACGTGATGTCAGCCACCTGTAAGTACTTTCTGAAAAGCACTTAGGGGAAGCATTAAGTCTCCAAGAGGTAGACTTTGGAGGGCAAGTCGGGGTAAGGGTACTCTTCCGTACTTGGAGGTGAGGGTCCTTCCTGGCAGTGCCGAGGGGAGGACGGCTCACGGCAGGGGGTCTGTCTTGTTGCCACCGAAGCTCCCACCCCCCCAAAGCCTTTGGGAAGCTTCCTGCTGTTTTGTGTTTTAAAAATTCTCTTCGTTGCCCAACATAACAAATAAATGAATCTCCTGGTCAGCAGACAGAGCACGCAGGCTCCCTGGGCCTCCCTTGGAGAAGCCACCAAGGCTGTGTGTCGTCCGTGTCCCCCCACAGAGGCTGGGCCCTTGCAAGGCAGGCATGGGCTTCAAGGCAGGGCTGGGCGTCAGGAATGCGGAAATGGTCCGTCCACAAGCGCTGCCCCCAACGTAAACCCAAGCTGAACCGTCTTGAACTCCCCCTGTGGATGATGGTGGGTGGGGGGGGCGTGTGGGAGCATTGGCCGCCCTCGGGGTGCCTCTGGGGAAATGAAAGAGGCGGTGGGCGATATGCACCCGAGGCTGAGGGCGTAGCACCACGCTGAGTAGGAATCTAGGGTCGCCCTGGTGACAGGGTCTCAACAGCTGCTGCAGCTGTGAACAACCCTCGCCAGACAGGCTGCCTGTGGCTCTGCTCTCCGGGCCTCTGACTGTTAAAAATGTTTCCTTGGGTTACGTTGTGTCTGTTTTCCTGCCGGGCGGGGTGGAGGTGGCGTTTTCAGGGTGGAGTTGGCAGGTTTGGTAACTAGTTGGACGTGGGATGTTAAAGAAGGGTGAAGAATTGTGGATGTCTGTTGGGGGGTCAGAGTGGACGGTGACCCTATAGCGAGGGCTGGGGGCTAAGGACACAGATGTGCCTTGAACCTGTCCCAGGTGGAAATGGTCTATGCCGATATGTCCAGATGGCAGCTAGGCTTGGGGCTCGAGAGAGAGGCCTGGGCTGGAGATAGAAACTTTGGAAGCTTCTTTTAAAGGGGGTTAATGCCATCAGCAAGAGAGCATTTGGCATGAGATGAGGCATGCAGAGGGCATGGAACCCTCATTGCTGGCATTTCCACCTAGAACCAGGGAAGAGACCCTGGCGCTACAGCCCTCGGCCTAGTGTTCCTGTCTGGGCCCGCCATGTCCTGGGAGAGTCCGCCCCGGACAAAGAGGGTGTGTGCTGGGCTCTCCACGGTGGGTGTCAGGGTGCCGAAAGGCCATCTGGGGAGCTTTTTCTTGGCTTAGGGGTTTGGTGCTTCTCTCTCTCTTTTCTTAATCATGGTAAAATACACATGACATCAAAATTACATCCTAACCATTTTTTTTTTTTTTTCGGTACGCGGGCCTCTCACTGTTGTGGCCTCTCCCGTTGCGGAGCACAGGCTCCGGACGTGCAGGCTCAGCGTGGGACCTTCCCGGACCGGGGCTCGAACCCGCGTCCCCCGCATCGGCAGGCGGACTCGCAACCACTGCGCCACCAGGGAAGCCCCCATCCTAAGCCTTTGGAAGTGTGTAGTTCAGTGGGATTAAGTCCGTTCGCTTCGTTCTGCAGCGATCACCGCCTCCAGAACTCTTTTCATCTTGCAAAACTAAAACTCTGTCCCCATTGAACACTAACTCCCCATCCCCCCCTCTCTCCCCAGCCCCTGGCAATAACCCTTCTACCTTCTGCCTCTGTGAACTTGACTACTTTAGGTCCGTCATATAACTGGCATCATACGGGATTGCCCTTCTGTGACGGGCTTATCTCACTTAGCATGATGTCTTCAAGGTTCATCTGTGCTGCAGCCCGTGTCAGAATCTCCTGCTTTTTAAAGGCTGAATAACATTCCACTGTATGGATGGACCACTTCTTGCTTATCCATTCATCTGCAGTGGACACTTGGTCTCTGGTTTTTCATTGCTCTCCCTGAGAGTTACAGGCTCCAGGGAGGGGCCTCATCCTGGACCTTTGGGGTCCCTGTGGGGATGAGGAAGGAGGGGCTCTGATGGTGGGCTTTGGGGCTCTTGAGCCGCCACGATGTGACTGGTCCAGCCTGACAGCCTGCTGCCCCCTCCAGCTGGTCAGAGGTAAAGTGAGGCCCCTTGTGGGGACTTGCAGGGACCGGGGAGCCAGGGTTGCAGGAGGGAGGGGCCCCAGGGCTCAGGCTTCACTTGGCCGCGAGACCCCAGAGGTGCTATCAGGGTGGGAGAAGCGGCCCCTGCAGCCGCCATCCAGCCTCTCGTTCCCAGGGCAACGCACACCTGGCTTCCACTTCCTCGCTTCCTCGGCACTTCTAGGTGTTCCCAGCAGCCCCTGGAGGTCCCCGTCCTAACTGCCCTCGCTCGCGAGGACCTTTCAGTTCACGTCCACTCGCCACCCCTGCTGCTTTGGTGCTGTTGCCCCTCTTTCCTGCGTAGAGAGAGCTCTTCCCCCGCCCCGGCCACTGCGGCTGCCTCCCGGCGCTTCCGGCCCAGCGGCCCTCGCAGACCCCTCCCACCCGCACGCACGCCCCTCCTCTCATCTCTCTCAGGCCGCCCACTCCTCACTCAGGTCCCGCGCGCCCCTCCCAGCTTGGTCACCTGCATCTGTATCCTGTTGACCCCTCCTGGACTCTCGTCACGGGGCCTGACTGCCAAGTTTTCCATTCACAGACTAGAATTTCCCCCACGGCTCTGTGGAAGGTCAGGAGCTCCAAAACAGGTCTCTTCTCGGGAGCTGTTATTGGACCGCTGGTGTTCATTCTTTCATTCCGACATTTTCTGAGCACCCGCAGGATGCAGCCAGTCTGCTGGGGCTGAGGATACAAAGGATGGAGGGGCGGAATCTCGCTCTCAGAGACCTGTCTGTCTAGTGGGAGTTGTAGGCCTGTCTCCCGTGGTGACCTGACGCCAGGATGTCGGGAGACACTGACAGGGGGAAGGTGGCTGGGAGGCAGGTGGCTGTGCCAGGCGGGGGGCTGGCAGGTGTGGGAGGTGAGCATGGGCCAGCGTGTGGCTGGAGCGGGGCTGAATGTGGGCAGAGAGGCTGGAGAGCACCAGGAGATGGGCCCTGGGGAGAGGGGCCAGCACATTGGGGGATGCTCCCATGGGGAGGGGGAGGACACGGTGGATGCTTATGGGGATGGGGAGGACATTGGGGGAT
>NW_021145312.1:127286-132010 GCF_002837175.3 Physeter macrocephalus
GAGGGGGAGCACGCTGGAGGATGCTCTTATGGGGAGGGGGAGCACGTTGGGGGATGCTCTTATGGGGAGGGCGAGGACATTGGGGGATGCTCCCATCGAGGGGCTGGGGCCCAGGAGAGGCACCTGGAGGGTGTGCTCTGACTTGCCTCAGGGCACTGGCTGAGCGCGTCAGGGCAATGCCTGGTTCCTGTTGGCTGTCTTCACCTTCTTGGCCTTGGGTCCCTGGAGTGGGATGGCTGACTCTCATGGCAGATGCTACTTCCTGCTGCAGTTTGCTCATTAGGTCTTCACTATAAATAGGCAAACTTTGACTGTGGAGAGGACTCTGGGCACAGCAGAACTGGTGTGTGTGTCTGAAGAGAACCCGTTTTCCTGCAGGATGCCTCCTACCCTGTAGCCCAGATGCAGGAGGTGGAGGGAGAGGTGGAAGGGAGTGTGGGAGATGTGAGGGTAGGTGGATGGGCAGGATGGGCTTAGGGGCCCTTGAACACCAAGCTGGACACTTTGGACGGGATGGAGTCACCAATGTAGGAAGAAGAGCCACACGCAAGAGATCGGGTAGCGAAGGGGCAGCGTAAATGCAGGCATAGGCTGGGCTCGGAGCGCGGTCACAGAAGCCACCTAGTGGAGGCTGGCTTGTGCGGGCGCACTCCCAGGGGCTGTGCGTGCGTGAAGTCGCCCAGTCTTCATAATGTCAGTGAGGCCTGGAGGGCAGGTAGGTGCTGCCCCATTTTACAGATGAGGAAACTGAGATGAGTTCAGGGCTGCCCAGGAGCTGGGAGCTGAACCCTGCAGCTTGGCTCTCCCGGGTCTACACCCTTCATCACCAAGCTCTGCCACAAAGAAGGAAAGCAGCAGAAACGAGTGAGCTGAGAGACAGGCCAGAGGGTCAGATGTTTCCTGTGGCCTGATACGTAGGGTGTAGGGGGCTGATGAGAGTCAGAAGTGGCTCCAGGTTTGAGGGGAAATGGTGACACCCCCCGCAACAGAAATGGGATTGGTGGCTCCAGACTCCAGGAGGTCTCCATATGCTGATGTGCTCTGTGATATTGGCTGACTATGGGGTTTTTTTGGTTTTGTTTTTAAAATTTATTTATTTATTTTTGACTGCGTTGGGTCTTTGTTGCTGTGCGTGGGCTTTAGTTGCGGTGAGCGGGGGCTACTCTTCATTGCAGTGGATAGGCTTCTCATTGCGGTGGCTTCTCTTGTTGCGGAGCACGGGCTCTAGGCATGTGGGCTTCTGTAGTTGTGGCTCGCGGGCTCAGTAGTTGTGGCTCGCGGGCTCTAGAGCGCAGGCTCAGCAGTTGTGGTGCACGGGCTTAGTTGCTCCACGGCCTGTGGGATCTTCCTGGACCCATGTCCCCTGCATTGGCAGGCGGATTCTTAACCACTGCGCCCACAGAGAAGCCCCTATGGGTTTTTTTTTTTTAATTGAGGTGAAGTCCACATAACATAAAATTAACCATTTTAAAGCGAGCAATTCAGTGGCATTTAGTACATTCACCATGCTGTGCACCCACCTCCATCTAGTTCCAGAACGTTTTTCTCACTCCAAACAGAAACCTTGTACCCATTAAGCAGTCACTTCCCGTGCCCCTCCCCCAGTCCCTGGCAAGCACCAGTCTGCGTACTGTCTCTATGGATTTGCCGATTCCGTACATTTCCTATAAATGGAATCATCCACTCTGGGACCTTTTGTGTCTGGCTTCTGGCTAATTATGTTGGGCACAGCACATTGAAGTGTTCCCTAGAAGGAAGCTGGATTTCCCCTCCTGGCTCACTTGGGGGCTACTCGAAGGTGGAAATAAGAGCTTGTCTTAAAACATTCACCTGGAGGGCTTCCCTGGTGGCGCAGTGGTTGAGAGTCTGTCTGCCGATGCAGGGGACACGGGTTCGTGCCCCGGTCTGGGAAGATCCCACAGGCCGTGGAGCAGCTGGGCCCGTGAGCCAAGGCCGCTGAACCTGCACGTCCGGAGCCTGTGCTCCGCAACGGGAGAGGCCACAACAGTGAGAGGCCCATGTACCGCAAAAAAAACACAAACATTCACCTGGAAAAAGCAGGAAACTGCAGATACCTGCCTTTCCCCTTGTATCCATAGCCACCAAAGACCCAGCCACTGTCCTCTTGCAGCCAGCGAACTTTTTCATTGTTCCTCATATTTTCCATTTTTTTTTAAACCAGGTATTTATTTATTTATTTTAATTTATTTATTTGGCTGCATTGGGTCTTCGTTGCTGTGCGCAGGCTTTCTATAGCGGTGGTGAGCAGGGGCTACTCTTCGTTGTGGCAGGCGGGCTTCTCATTGTGGTGGCTTCTCTTGTTGCGGAGCACGGGCTCTAGGCGTGTGGGCTTCAGTAGTTGCGGCACGCGGGCTCAGTAGTTGCGGCACACAGGCTCAGTAGTTGTGGCACACGGGCTTAGTTGCTCTGCGGCACGTGGGATCTTCCTGGACCAGGGATTGAACCCGTGTCCCCTGCATTGGCAGGTGGATTCTTAACCACTGCACCACGAGGGAAGTCCCTCCAGTGATTTTTTTTTTTTTTTTTTTTTTGCGGTACGCGGGCCTCTCACTGCTGTGGCCTCTCCCGTTGCGGAGCACAGCCTCCGGACGCGCAAGCCCAGCGGCCATGGCTCACGGGCCCAGCCGCTCCACGGCATGTGGGATTTTCCCTGACCGGGGCACGAACCCGTATCCCCTGCATCGGCAGGCGGACTCTCAACCACTCGCCACCAGGGAAGCCCCCCTCCAGTGATCTTTTAAAAGTGAGCACCTGACAATGTCAACTTCCTTCTTAAAGCCCATCAACAGGATCCGTTGCTCTTAGGGTGAATTCCCAAACCCGTGACGTGGCCTGCAGGGAGTGACCTGGTCTCAAGCTCACTTTGTGCACCTCCCCCTCCCCACCCCCACCCCATCTCAGGCAGCGATGCCACATGTGTCTTTGTGGACCAGCTCAGAGGCTGGGGGTCGTGGCACTCCTTCTCCCCCAGCCGCCCCCGGGTGGAAACTGTTTCCAGGATTGGTCTCTGACAGCTTTGCAATTTGGTGCCACTTTCAAATCCTGTTGGCCCGTCTGGGAGCAGAGCTTCAGCTTTAGCCAGGCACTTTCTCTTCCCCTTTTCTCCCAGTTTTCTGAGACCTGACTGTCTCTGTCTCATCTGCGGTGTGACCAAGAGCTTCCTGCCCTGCTTTGGGGCAGTGATGCCCTGACCAGTGTCCGTGAACAGTGGGGCCGTTTGCTGTATGTCCACCCTTGACTAGGTCCTCGGCCATGGTGCCATGACTGTGGGTGAGGAGACACTTTGTAGACAGGCACAGAGGCCGGGCGGGGGCAGGGGGAGGGAAACTTGCGCCGTCACTGCCCGAGAGCGCGCCGGCCCTGTAGTTGTAGGAGCCCTCTGACAACATTTTCCCGCCTTTTCCTCCGATTCTTGGGCCCACACCTAGTTGAGGGTATCTTGACTGCCGTCTGCTCTGTGTATGACTCTGCCAGAAATGGTCTTAGTTTATACCGAATGCCTCCCATGTGCCAGGCACTGTACTTTCTGCCATAGACGGATTTCTCACCCTTCCAACAACCCGTGCGCAGGTATGACCTCCCCATTTACAGGTGAGAAAAGTGAGTGTCAGAGACATTTTCTGTGCCGCCGGAAGTGACACGGCTCCGTGGATGATAGAAGGTAGGCCTGATCCACAGCTGTGTTCTTTCTACTGTGACTGCTGAACACACCGCGTCGTTTATTGGGCGCTTAATCTTTGCCAGACATCACGCCGGAGGGGTGGGACGCAGCCCCGGGCTCTCAAGAGTCTGGGGTCGAGCAGGTAGAGATGTCAGGTGTGTGCTGGAAACGCTAGCTTGTTGCCAGGTGTGCTGAGTGGACGCGGAGGGCCTCCTGTGGCTGTCCAGAAGGGTTTGCTGAGGCTGGGGGTTCTCACAGAGTGACCCCGAGGAGGACGGACTGGCTGTCACGAGGAGGATCACGGGAGGGCTGCTGTGTGGGAGGGAGCCCTGAATGCCGGGTCCAGGGGCTGTCGGTGGGTACGAGGTGACCTTGCATCCCCGCCCCCATTTGCGCCCAACATTGCTCCTGTGAAGCGTGCATAAACAAGACACTTTGTCTCCATTTGCTGTGGGGTCAGCGCTCCGACCAGGGCCTCTTAGGAGCATCAGTTCGGTGCCCCAGTCCTTTTGCCCGGACGCGCTGGGCGCCCACCGGGCAGATCATCAACCGTCTGCTTGGCGACTGGGTGCAGGTCTGACTGAGGTTGGGGTTTCTGGCTGGGGTGGTATTGCTCCTCTGTGGCCCTGCACCTTCCCTCGGGAATGGGGGCTGATGGGGAGACCCCGTGAGCTCCCACACCCACGGTGGGAAGGCCACACGGGAAACGGGCCTCGATGGTGGATCTGCCTGTTGGGTTGATGCCAGGGAGCCTCATGCAACCCCGAGATTAAACCGAGGATGCAGAGGAAGGCAGATTTTCAGAGGGATGGGGCCCTGCCCAGTGCTGGGGGCACCTCTGTGGCTTTCTGGAGGAGGGAGGGGTTTTGCTTGTCTGAGTGTCTCAGTTTGGAGCCTTTTTTTTTTTTTTTTTTTTCTTTTTTTTGCGGTACGCGGGCCTCTCACCGCTGCGGCCTCTCCCGTTGCGGGGCACAGGCTCCGGACCCGCAGGCTCAGCGGCCATGGCTCACGGGCCCAGCCGCTCCGCGGCGCGTGGGATCTT